>NW_006921784.1:195529-226393 GCF_000298275.1 Orycteropus afer afer
CTAGAATCCTGTTTTTCCAGTTTGTTCCTCGGATAGTATTACAGGTAGGCCACACCCCTGGGGAAACTCCCCCTAGACTGACCGCCGCTTAGGACATAGTCATGTGATCCATCATGAGAAACAACACTCACAAGTGAAGTCCAGCCAAGTTGACAGATCTTCAACTATCACAATTGCCCAACCTTCCTTCCAAGGAGTGGCTGGTAGGTTTGAACCGCCAGGCTTCTGGTTAGCAGCCAAGTGCCTTAGGCATTATGCTACCAGAGGTCTTTTGCAGAAGATTTCCCCAAGGCAATACATTGTTTAATTTGTGGACTGCTGTTTCCATGGGCATTGATTGTGGATCCAAGTAGAATGAAATCCTTAACAACTTCATTCTTCTCTCTGTTTATTTTGATATTGCTTATTGGTCCAATTGTGAGGATTTTTTGTTATTTTTATGTTGAAGTGTAATCCGTTCTGAAGACCGTAATCTTTGATCTTCATCAGTAAGTACTTTAAGTAAATCCTCTTCAGTTTTAGCAAGCAAGGTTGTGTCATCTGCATATTGTAGTTTGTTAATTAGCCTTCTTCCAACCTGGATGCTGCATGCTTCTTCATTTAGTCCAGCTTCTTGGATTATTTGCTCAGCATACAGATTAAATAAGTATGATGAAGTAATGCAACCCTTCATGATTTTAAACCATGAAGTATCCCTGTGTCCTTTTTGAACGACTGCCTCTTGGTCTATGTAATTGTAAAAGATCCATATTTGTGCTCACTCCAAAGAAAGGTGATGTAATAGGATGTGGAATCTATCTAACAATATCATTGTTGTGAGATGTTTTGCTGATTCATCATTGTTCTTTAATGTTGTGTAGTATTCCATTGTATGAAATCCATTGTATGTACATTAGTTTGTTGATCCATTCCTCCAGTGGTAGCCATTTAGATTGTTTCCGACTTTTTGCTATTGTGAATAGTGCGGCAATGACCATGAGTGTGCCCATATCTGTTTGTATCAAGGCCGGGGGCCTTTCTTCTGAGTTTCCTGTGGGTAAACACAAGTCTCCAACCTTCTAATTAGCATCGAAGCATGTTAACCATTGTACTACCCAAGGAACCCAGCTTATACTTCTATTCTTCTGTGGCAAAAGTGCCCCAGGTTTGCCCCCCTTTTGGGGACCTGCCTCGATCACCCTAATTCTCTGTGCTCTCTAGGAAGCTGCCTGCAACTCCTGGGTACCAGTGGTGGAACATGTGACCTAAACTAAGCCAATTAGCACATTCTGTTTCCTTGGTCACTGATTGGTCTAGATATGGACCAATCAGAGTGTATTGTGTGGCTTGAGGTCTTGAGAAGAGCTTTAGGCCTCTCTTCTGATATTCTTGGAGTGATGAAGATGTAATGTAGAGCTGCCAAAGCCATTTTTTGAGAAGAAATATAAACACGGAGCCAATCTCAAGGAAGGATTTCTGAGAAATATAGAGAGAAACAGGGTCAGTGTGTTGTACTGTGGTGGCTCGCATGTTCCTGTGATGCTCGAAGTTGTGCTGCTGATATTTCAAATACCAGTAGGGTCACCCATGGTGGACAGATTTCAGCAGAGCTTCCAGATTAAAATAGACTAGGAAGAAGGATGTGTTGGTCTACTTCTGGAAAGAATTATTCACTGGAAACCTTATTAATAGGGAGGAGACAAAATGGCTTCCTGGTGACACATCCCACCCAATGCCTCTACAACAGAGACCCAGAAACACCAAGTGAAACAGATACAGATGATGATCTTGGAACTCAGAGCATCAAATGAGAGGGAAAAGAATTTGATTGAGTGCCAACGCAAAGGGAGATCGAGTGAGGACAGCAACTGGGAAGAGAGAAGAAACCGTGGCCCAATAAAGCATGACCATTTTGAGATGCAGAAGGCATCATACATAAGCAAAGAGAAACTAACTTCATAGAATCCACACTGGGACAGAGACACAGTATGGACAGATCTGAAGTGAAACAAGAAACAGACATTAATTCCCCACTAATCAGCCATGCCTACTACACCCCCTGCTTACCACCTTACCCAACAGGTGAGCACTACCACTGGATCCATGAAAGATGGAGGACAGCACCAGCTCACACTGCTCACAGTTGCTCTTCATGGCCAACAAACAGAGATCCACACCCAAATTCCCACTAGTAACTCTACCCACCTTGAGACATGTGGAGAGTGCCCCAGTGTGTCAAACTAGCAACCAAAGAAGCATGGCCATCCAACCTGCTGGGATATGTCAAAACAACCACAAAAACCTAACTCAATGCCATTTAGTAGATTCGACTCATAGTGACCTCTCCTTGGGTTTCTGAGACAGTATCTCTATGGAAGTAGATTGCCCAGTCTTCCTCCCAAGGAGTGGCTGGTGGGTTTGAACCACCAGCCTCTGGTTAGCAGTCAAATGCCTTAGGCACTATGCCACCAGAGCTCCCAAACAAAGCAAAACAAAAAATCAGGGTGAAATGAAGAAACACATAATCAACAAATAAATACAACTCCAAAATGTCTCGGAGAAAACAGACTACTTCAAATCAAAGAAAGAAATAGGAAAAGATAGTGCAAGCAAGTGACCAAAATAAAGAACTAGGAAACCTTCTTGAGGAAGGGCAGGTAGTAGATCTACCTGATAAAGAATTCAAGAGTCTATATACATACATATACATCCATACATACATACACACACACACACACACACACACACATCTCCTTCCAAGAGCTCAAGGAAACTACAAGCAAAATCAAGGGAAATGCAGACAATACCCTAGAAGAATTCAGAAAAACAATACAAGAGCAAAAGGACAAAGTAAAATAGACAAATAGAAATAATATGAAAACAGCAATTAGAAATCCATATGATTAACAGTAAAATTACAGAGATAGATAACACATTGGAAGGATGAAAGAGTAGAATTGAATTGATGGAACAGTGGATCAGCCAACTAAAAGACAAATCCATTGACACCAATTTGTGTCAGGAAAAAAATCAGAAAAAAAGAATGAAGCAAGCCTAAGAATTATGCAGGATACTATCAAGAGGAAAAATGTACATGTGATTGGAATTGCAGACAGGAGGAGGTGGAGAAAAAACAGAGAAAACTGTCAAAGACTTGCTAGAAGAAAACTTCCCTAATATCATGAAAAATGAAAAACTATCCATCCAAGAAGCTCAACGAATCCATACAAGATAGACCCCAAAAGAAAGTCACCACAACATAGCATAATCAAACTTTCCAAAACCAAAAACAAAGAAAGAATCTTCAGAGCATCTCAGGAGACATGAAATAATACCTACAAAAGGCAACCAATAAGACTAAGCTATAATTTCTCAGCAGAAACCATACAGGCAAGAAGGCAATGAGAAACTTTGAAAGAAAAAAGTTGCCAACCAAGAATTATATATCCAGTAGAACTGTCCCTCAAATGTGATGGTGAAATTAAGCGATTTTCATATAAATAGAAATTGAAAGAATTCTTAAAAATCAGACCACCTTACAAGAAATGCTAAAGGGAGTCCTTTAGATAGAGAACTAACAATGGAAGACAATGATTTAAGATTAAGACACATGACACCATCACCCAGAAACCAATCCAGAAAAAGAATTCTTAAAATTAAAATAAGCTTGTTTTTGTTGTTGGGTGCCGTTGAGTAAGTTCTGACCCTTACTGACCCTGTGGACAATAGAACGAAACATTGCCCAGTCCGGCACCAGCTAGCACCGTGCTTGAGCCAATTGTTACAGTGACTGCATCACTTCTTCTCATTGAGGGTCTTCCTCTTTTTTGCTGACTCTGTACTTTACCAAGCATGATGTCCTTCTTCAGGGACTGGTCCCTTCTGATAACATGACCATAGTACGGGAGACAAAGTCTGACTTATTCTTGCTACTAGGGAACATTCTGGCTGCACTTCTTCCAAGACAGATTTGTTCATTTTTATGGCAGTCCATGATATATTCAATATTCTTCACCAACAGCACAGTTCAAATGCATCAATTCTTCTTCAGTCTTCCTTATTCATTGTCCAGTGTTCACATGCATATGAGGCAGCTGAAAATACTATGGCTTGGATCAGGGGCACCTTAGTTCTCAAAGTGACATCCTTGCTCTTTAACACTTTAAAGAGGTCCTTTGCAGCCGATTTGCCTAGTGCAATATGTTGTTTGATTTCTTAACATCTGCTTCCATGGGCATTGATTGTGGATCCAAGTAAAATGAAATCCTTGACAACTTCACTCTTTTCATTGTCAGTCTTTATTCATTGTCCAGCTTTCACATGTATATGATGTGACTGGAAACACCATGGCTTGGGTTAGGCACAACTTCAGTCTCTAAAGAGACATTTTTGCTCTTCAGTGCTTTAAAGAGGTCTTTTGCCACAGATTTTCCCAGTGCAATACATTGTCTGATTTCTTGACTGCTACTTCCATTGGTGCTGATTGTGGAACCAAGTGACATGAAATCTTTGACAACTTCAATCTTTTCTCCATTTATTGTGATGCTGCTTATTGGTCCAGTTGTGAGGATTTCCCTTTTCTTTATGTAGAGGTATATTCCATACTGCAGACTGTAGTCTTCAGTCTTCAATAGTAAGTGCTTCAAGTCATCTTCACTTTCAGCAAGGAAGGTTGTGTCATCTGCATATCATAGGTTGTTAATGAGTCTTCTTCCAATCCTGATGCTGTGTTCTTCTTTGTATAGTCAAGCTTCCGAGATTATTTGCTCAACATACAGATTGGATAAGTATGGTGAAAGGATATAACCCTGACACACTCCTTTCCTGATCTTAAACCATGCAGTATCTCCTTGTTCTGTTTGAACGACAGCCTCCTGATCTATGTACAGGTTCCTCCTGAGCACAATTAAGTGTTCCAGAATTTCCATTCTTCTGAATGTTATCCATAATTAGTTATGATCCACACAGTCAAAAGCTTTTGCATAGTGAATAAAACACAAGAAAACATCTTTCTGGTATTCTTTTCTTTCAGCCAAGATCCATCTGATATCAGCAATGATATCCTCATTTCATGTCCTCTTCTGAATCCAGCTTGCATTTCTGTAAGTTCCCTATCAGTATATTGCTGCAACCATTTTTGAATTATCTTCAGCAAGATTTAACTTGAGTGTGATATTAATGATATTGTTCAGTAATTTCCACATTCTGTTGAATCACCCTTTTTTGAAATGGGTACAAATGTGGATTTCTTCCAGCCATAAGGCCAGGTATCTGTCTTCCAAATTTCTTGGCATAGACGAGCAAGTGCCTCCAGCGTTGCATACATTTGTTGAAACACCTCAATAGGTATTCTGTGAATTCCTGGAACCTTGTTTTTGCCAATTCCTTTGATGCAGCTTCAACTTCTTCCTTCAGTACCATTAGTTCTTCATCATATGCAACCTCCTGAAACAGATGAACATCAACCAATTCTTTCTGGTACAGTGACTGTGTATTCCTTCCATCTTCTCTTGATGCTTCCTGCATCATCCAGTATTTTGCCCGTAGAATCTTTCAATGTTGCAACTTGAGGACTGACTGTTTCTTCAGTTCTTTCAGCTTGAGAAATGTCAAGTGTGTTCTTCCCTTTTGGTTTGCTAACTCTTGGTCTTTGCACATTTCATTATAATAATTAATTTTGGCTACTCAAACTGCTCTTTGAAATATTTTGTTCAACCTTTTATCTTGTCATTTCTTCCATTTGCTTGAGTTACTCTCCATTCAAAAGCAAGCTTCAGAGTCTCTTCTGACATCCATTTTGGTCTTTTCTTCCTTTTCTGTCTTTTTAATGACCTTTTGCTTTCTTCATGGATGATGTTCTTGATGTCATCCCACAATTCCTCTGGTTTTCAGTCATTGGTGTTCAATGCATCAAATCTATTCTTCAGATGGTCTCTAAATTCAGGTGGGATATAATTAAGATCATATTTTGGCTCTTGTGGGCTTGTTTTAATTGTCTTCAACTTGAACTTGAACTTGAATATGAGCAATTGATAGTCTGTTCCACAGTGAGCTCCTGGCCTTGTTTTGGCTGAAGATATTGAGCTTCTCCATTGCCTCTTTCCACAGATGTAGTCAGTCTGATTCCTGTGTATTCCATCTGGTGAAGTCCATGTGTATAACTGCCATTTATGTTGTTGAAAATAGATATTTGCAATGAATAAGTTGTTGGTCTTGCAAAATTCTATCATGAGATCTCCCATGTCATTTCTATCACCAAGCCTATATTTTCCAACTAACAGTGATTCTTCTTTGTTTCCAACTTTTGCATTCCAATCACCAGTAAGAATCAAAACATTGTGATGGCATGTTTGGCTAATTTCAGATTGCAGAAGTTGGTAAAATCTTCCATTTCCTTGTCTTTGGTTTTGGTGGTTGACATGTAAATTTTAATAATAGTAGTATTAACTGGTCTTCCTTGTAGGCATATGGATATTATTCTATCATTGACAGCATTGTACTTCAGGATGGATCTTGAAACATTCTTTGTGACAATGAATGCCATGCCATTCCTCTTCAATTTGTCATTCCCTACATAGATCATAAGATTGTCTGATTCAAAATGGCCAAAACCACTCCATTTCAGCTCACTAATGCCTACGATGTTGATCTTTATGTGCTCCATTTCATTTTTTGACAGCTTCCAATTTTCCTAGATTCATACTTTGTAATTTCATGTTCCAATTATTAATGGATGTTTGCAGCTGTTTCTTCCCATTTTGAGTCATGTCATATCAGCAAATAGAGGTCCTGAAAGCTTTACTCTATTCACATCATTGAGGTCGACTCTACTTTGAAGAGACAGCTCTTCCCCAGTCATATTTTGCATACCTTCTGACCTGAGGGTCTCATCTTCTGGCACTATATCAGACAATATTTCAGGGCTATTTATAAAGTTTTCCAGTAATATATCAGACAGTGTTTCATTGCTGTTCATAAGGTTTTCACTGTCCAATTCTTTGAGAAGTGGATGGCCCCTTTCTTCTTCTGAGTCTCTCTTAGTCTGGAATCTCTGCTGAAACCTGTCCACCTCTCATATGTCAGTTTGTCATCCTGTGGTGCTTGTGTGTTGTTTCAAACATAAGAAGATAAAAATTAATTGCAGGGTAACCTCAATGAGGATTACTAATCCTTCTAACCACAATAAGAAAGAAGAAAATCATAAGGATTTAGTAAACACAAAATCATCAACATAGAAAATGAAAAGAAAATTTGAAAACAAAATGAACTCAGCACAGAAAAATATTTAAAGCAAAGAAAGCATCAACACTATAATAAAAAGCACAAAAGAATAACAGCAGTAAATTTATACTATTGTTAATTACACAATATGAATGGATTAAATGTACCAGTCAAGAGAAAGAGAGTGGAAGAACGGATACGAAAAAGGCATTGTCGTGGTGCCTCAAGAGACTCATCTTAGACACAAAGGTAAAAATAAATCAGAAATCAAAGGATAAAAAGATATCAAGCTAATGGCAACAGAAAAGAGCAGGAGTGGCAATATTAATTTCTGATAAAATAGACTTCAAGGCAAAAACCAGCATAAGGGACAAGGAAGAGTATTATATAAAAGGGTCAATCCAGCAAGAGGACATAACCATAATAAATATCTATGCACCCAATGAAAGAGCCCCAAAATACAAAAAAACAATAATAGAATTGAAAAAAGAAATAGACAATTTCACAACAATAGCATAAGACTTCAACACACCACTTTTGCTGAAGGACAGAACAACTAGAAAGAAACTTTACAAAGATACAGAAGATCTTAACAACACAATCAACGAGCTTGATCTCATAGACATGTACAGATCACTCTACCCAACAAAAAACACAATACACATTCTTGTCCAGTGCACATGGATCATTCTATAGAATAGACCATATGTTAGCCCACAAAGCAAACCTTAGTAAATTTAAAACACTGAAGTATTACAAAGCATCTTCTTGGATCATATACTATAAAATTAGAAATCAATAACTGGAAGATTGAGCAACAAATCAAATATGTTAACTGATTAACACCATGCTTTAAAATTACTGGATAATAGAAGAAATAAAGTATGAAATGAAAAAAAATTCTAGAATCAAACAAGAATGAAAACATAATATACTAATACTTTTGGCCATAGCAAAAGCAGTGCTCAGAGGTAAATTTATAGCAATAAATGCAAACATCAAAAAAGAAGAAAGAATCAAAATCAATACATTAACTCAACAACTCCAACAATTAAGAGAAAGGGCAACAACAACAACAAAAAAGCCTAGAGTCTCCAGAAGAAAGGAAATAATAAATATTAGAGCAGAAATAAATGAAACAGAAAACAGAAGGTCAATAGAAAGAATAAACAAGACTAGAGAACTTGGTTCTTTGAAAAGATTAACAAAATTGACAAACCACTGGCAAGAGGAACTAAGGAAAAGAAAGAGAAGATGCAAAAAATACAAATGAGACATGAAGTATGTGATGTCACAACAGAACCAGCCACAATGAAAAGGATAATAAGAGAATACTATGAAGAAATGTACTCTAACAAGTTTGAAAACCTAGAAGAAATAGACAAATTTCAAGAAACACAGGACCTACCTAAATCAACACAAACTGAAGGAGAAAATTTGAATAGGCCCATAGCAAGGCAAGATATTGAACAGGTCATAAAAAATCTCCCTACCAAATAAATAAATAAATACATAAATACATACATAAATAAATAAATAATCTTTGCCCAGAAAGTATTACTGGACAATTCTACCAAACATTCAGAGAAGATCTGACAACAGTTCTACTCAAACTATTCCAGAACATAGAAAATGTTGGAATATGCCCAAGTTCATTTTAAGAAGCAAGCATAACCTTGATACCAAAACCAGGCAAAGACACCACTAAAAAAGAATATTATAGATAGATATCCTTCATGAATATAGATGCAAAATCTTCAACAAAATCCTAGCCAATAAAATCTAACACTGCATTGAAACAAGCAGACAAACAAACAAACAAAAATCATGATCAAGTGGGATTAATACCAGTTACACAAGGATGGTTTGAGCTGAAATGGACCGGTATTGTCCATTTTGAATTGGACAATTGTATGGTATACTAAAGGAACTCTGGTGGCACAGTGCCTAAGGCATTTGACTGCTAACCAGAAGGCTGGTGATTCAAACTCACCAACCACTCTTGGAAGGAAGGTTGGCGATCTACTTCTGTAGATATACCACCTCAGAAACCCAAAGAGGGGTTGCTATGAGTCAGATCTGACTCAACGGCAGTGAGTTTTTTTTTTTTTTTTTTTTTTTTTTGTATAGTCTACTATACCAGGAATGACAAATTGAGGAGGAATAGCATCACATTCATCATCAGAAAGAATATTTCAAGATGTATTCTGAAGTACCATGCTGTCAGTGATAGGATAATATCCATATGCCTACGAAGATGACCAGTTAATGCAACTATTATTCAAATTTATGTAACAAGCACAAAAGCCACAGATGAAGAAACTGGAGCATCAAAAGAAGGTGGATGGAGTACACAAAGTCAATGTACCAAAAAGAACTGGTTGACATTCAGCTATTTGAGGAGGTAGCATATGATGAAGAACTGATGGTATTGAAGGATGATGTCCAGTCTTCAGTTCTGCAGTCTGAAATTGATCAAACGTGCAATCAAGATGCCTTGATAATTACTGGTGATTGGAATGCAAATGTGGAAAACAAAGAAGAAGGATCCGTAGTTGGAAAATATGGCCTCAAGGACATAAACAACATCAGAGATCACATGATAGAATTGTGAAAGACCAACAACTTATTCATTGCAAATACTTTTTTTCAACAACATAAACGAGGACTATATATGGACCTCACTGATGGAATACACAGGAATCAAATCGACTCCATCTGTGCAAAAAGACGATGGATAAGCTCATCAGAACAAGGCCAGGGGCTGACTATGGAATGGACTATCAGTTGCTCATATGGATATCCTTCATGAATATAGATACAAATTTGCCTATTTCTTCTAGGTTTTCAAATTTGTTGGAGTATATTTCTTCGTAGTATTCTCTTATTATCCTTTTCCTTTTGTCTGGTTCTGTTGTGACATCACATACTTCATGTCTCATTTGTATTTTTTGCATCTTCTCTTTCTTTTCCTTAGTTCCTCTTGCCAGTGGTTTGTCAATTTTGTTAATCTTTTCAAAGAACCAAGTTCTCTAGTCTTGTTTATTCTTTCTATCGATGTTCTGTTTTCTGTTTCATTTATTTCAGTTCAAGTTGAAGCCGAAGAAAAAAATTAAAACAAGTCCACAAGAGCCAGAATATAAACTTGAGTATATCTTGCCTGAATTTAGGGACCATTTCAAGAATAGATTTGACATACTGAACATCAGTGACCGAAGACCAGAAGAGTTGTGGGATGACATCCAGGACTCACACAGGAAGAAAGCAAAAGGTCATTAAAACTACAGGGAAGAAAGAAAAGAATGAAATGGATGTCAGGAGAGACTCTGAAACTTCCTCTTTGTAGTGTAGCTAAAGCAAATGGGAGAAATGATGATGACATAAAAGAACTGAACACATTTCAAAGGGCAGCTCAAGAAGACAAAGTATTAATGTGCAAAGATGTGGAATTAGAAAACCAAAGGGGAAGAACATGCTCAGCATTTCTTAAACTGAAAGAACTGAAGAAAAAAATCAAGCCTTGAGTTGCAATGTTGAAGGATTCTAAGGGAAACATACTGAATGATCCAGAAAGCTTCAGAAGAAGGTGGATGGAATACACAAAGTCAATTTACCAAAAAGAGTTGATTGACATTCAGTCATTTGAGGAGGTAGCATATGATCAAGAACCAATGGTATTGAAGGAGGAAGTCCAATCTTCACTGAAGGCACTGGCAAAAAAGAAGCCTTCAGGAATTTGTGGAATATCCACTGAGATGTTTCAACAAATGAATGCAATGCTAGAAGCACTCACTTGTCTATGTCAAGAAATTTGGAAGGCAGCTACCTGGTTAACCAACTGGAAGAGACAATCTCTGTGCCCATTCCAAAGAAAGGTGATCTCACAGAATATAGAAATTAGAAAACAGTATCATTAACATGACACAAAAGTAAACTTTTTTCTGAAAATAATTAAGAAACAATTGCTGCAGTAATTGCCAGAAATGCAAGCCCCGTTCAGAAGAGGATGAGGAATGAGAGATATTATTGCTGATGTCAGATGGATCTTGACTGAGAACAAAGAATGCCAGAAAAATGTTTACCAGTGTTTTATTAATTATGCAAAGGCCTTTGACTGTGTGGATCACAACAAATTATGGATAACATTGTGAAGAACAGTAATTCCAGAACACTTAATTACACTCATGAGGAACCTGTACTTAGACCAAGAGGTAGTCATTCAAACAGAACAATGAGGTGCTGTGTGGTTTAAAATCAGGAAGGGTATATGTCAAAGTTGAATCCTTTCACCATGTTTATTCAGTTTGTAGGGTGAGCAAATAATCCGAGAAGCTGGACTATATGAAGAAAACTGTGGCCTCAGGGTTGGAGGAAGACTGATTAACAACCTGTGATATACAAATGATACAACCTTGCTTACTGAAAGTAAAGATGACTTGAAGCACTTAACTGATGAAGATCCTTAAAGACTACAGTCTTCAGTGTGGATTGCAACTCAAAGAAAACAAAAATCATCACAACTGAGCCATATCATGATAAATGGCGAGAAAATTGAAGCTGACAAAGATTTCATTTTACTTGGATCCACAATCAATGCCCACGGATGCGGTAGTCAAGAAATCAAATGATGGATTGCATTGGGTTAATTTGCTGCAAAAGTCGTCTTTAAATTGTACAGAAGTGAAGATAATCACTTTGAGGACTAAGGTGTGCCTTACTCAAGGTATGATGTTTTCAGACACTTCATACGCATCTGAAACCTAGGCAATGGATAAGGAAGACTGAAGGAGAATTGATGCCTTTGAATTGTAGTGTAGCTGAAGAATATTGTATATACTATGGATTACCGGAAGAATGAACAAATCTGTCTTGGAGGAAGTACAGCTTTAATGCTTCATAGAAGTGAGAATGACCAGCTTTGCCTCACATATTTTGGTCATGTGATCAGTAAGGACCAGTCCCTGGAGAAGGAGATCATGCTTGGTTAAGTGGAGGGTCAGCGAAGGAGAGGAAGACCCTCTGTGAGATAGATAGACACAGTGGCTGTGACAGTGTGCTCAGACATCTAACAGCACAACTGCAGATTAGAGTCAATGGTTGAGAGGATGCTCAAGCCACTGGTAAAGGACTAAATGAATTACATGGGCTGCTCGTATGAAGTTCTGAGACCTGCCCTCCCATGGTGTGAATTTCCAAGTTCCTGTTAAAGCTACCCACCCACACCTGCCCTCCAATCCCCTTACAGAATCCACTTCTGGAAACCTTGCACAGTAGGTCCCACTTGTCTTTGAAGTTCCATTGTCCCCTCTGTGTTGTCCCCAACACAAGTGAGTCTACACAGCCTGTATCATAAATCTCTGCCCTGTGAAATGCAGTGCTTCTCTATGTCCCCTGCTCAAGGTCCCCAGTCGCTTTGCTGTAGCCAAGGCCCTGCATGATATGGACCCTGCTGACCTCCCTGTGCTTGTCCTGACCCTCACTGCCCTCACTCAGCTCCAGCCACACTGGTGGCTTCCAGGTCCTTAAGTGCATCAAGGATTGCAGGGCCTTTGCAGACACTATTGCTGCTGCCTGAAATTCCCTTTTCCATGTTTTCCCCAGATGTTGTCGTGTGCCATGCAGTCGATTCCCACTCCTAGCAACCCCATATGAAAGAATAGAGCTGCCTTATAGGGTTTTCAAGGCTACAGTCTTTACAGGACCAGATTGCCAGCTCTCTTCTTTTGCAGAGCTGCTGGTGGGTTCAAACCATTGACTTTTGGTTTGCAGCCAAGTACTTAACCATTTTGCCAGAAGGCTCCTTATAGCTTCCCCTAACCCACTGCCATCAAGTCAATTCTGACTCACAGTGACCCATAGACTTCTAAGGCTGTAAATCTTTACAGGAGTAGATTGCCTCATCTTGCTCCCACAGAGCAGCTGATGGGTTTGAACTACCGACCTTCTGGTTAGCAGCCAAATGCTTTAACTACTGCTCCACCAGAGTTCCTTTCTGTCTTCCCCTGAAAAAAGAAAAAAAGAAAGAAAAAAAAAAAAAAAAAAAACCGAACCCATGGCCATTGAGTCATTGAGTTTCCAAGGCAGTAAATCTTTACGGAAGTAGATTGCCCCATCTTCCTTCCACAGAGCAGCTGGTGGGTTCGAACTGCCGACTCTCTGGTTAGCAGCCAAATATCTTACCTACTACGCCACTGTTGTTGTTGTGTGCTGTCCAGTCAGACCCAACCTTCCTGTTCAACCTTCCTTCCGAAGAGTTTGAATTGCCAGCCTTCTGGTTAGCAGTCAAATGCCTTAGGCGCTATGCCACCAGAGCTCCCAAAATAAACGAGAAATTTTTAAAGGTAAGAAATTAAAATGGAAGAGTGTGTCCACTGTGGCCAAGAGCTTTTAGTGGCTCCAGTATGTCCAGGAACTCCAGGCCCAACTTCCACAGCCCATAGCTATTGCATGTCTGAATTAGGGATGGCCCCAACCCTCCAAGGTGCATGTTGTTGCTGTTGTTGTTATGTGCCGTCAAGTCAGACCCGACTCATAGTGACCCCTCCTTGGCTTTCCCAGGATGTGTCACTACGGAAGTAGTTTGCTCAACCTTCCTTCCTAGGAGTGACTGGTGGGTTTGAACCGCCAGCCTTCTGGTTAGCAGTCAAGTGCCTTAGGCACTATACTACCAGAGCTCCTAGAGCTTCTTTTATCTACCCCTATAGGCCTCCTATTTATGCTTTAAGTCTCAGCTGAAGCGTGACTTCCCCGAGGAGTCCTTCTCTGCCTTTAATCCAGGTCAAGTTGACCTGTGTTACGTTTGCATTGCACCTTGTGCTTTTTCTCCTGTAATTCCATGCCTAGTCACTCCCCAGGGCCAATCACAAAACCTGGCCCAAAGCAGGTGCTCAAAAACATCTGGATGGGTGAGTTCAGCAGGTATCAAGGCCCAGCACCAAGTGGTGCAGAGGGGTGACAGAGGTCCAGACAGAGGCGGCCACTTGCCCACCATCACACAGCAAATCTGTGGCCACGGGGGACCTTGAACCCAGGCTCTTGACGGATGCTTTTGATGAGACACAGTGGTGCCTTTCTTCCCTTTTCCTTTTGATGCCTCTCTCTGTTTATGTCCCCAAGGACCTTTCTGAGACTTGGTGGCTGCCCTGCTGATGGCTGTGGAGGGCCTGAGCTGGTGGCTAGTGACTCCCCTGAGAAGCAGAGCTATGAGCCCAGCAGGAGGCTCCATGCCTGGTGGAGACAAGCTGGGTTAATGTTTATCCTATTCCCAGTGACTTGAGTCATCAGACCAAGAGCAGGTGCAAGGATGGTGACTGTGGGCATGACCCTCTGTGCCAGTGGTCCTGACGTGGCTATGATGCTTTAACTACTGTTCCACCAGAGTTCCTTTATGTCTTCCCCTGAAAAAAGAAAAGAACAGAACAGAAAAAACCAGAAGGCCCTGGCTGTGCTGCTTTTCCCTCCCAATGCTCTCTGGGTGCCACAGTCAATAAAATTTGGGTTCTAATCTCAGTTCTGTTATTTAACCAGCTGTGTGGCCTTGAGCAAGTCACCTCACCTCTCTGAGTCTCCACTTGCCCTCCTGTGAAACAGAAATATTAATAGTAACAACTTCATAAGGTAGTTATAAAGATTGAATGAAAAAATAACCATTTCCTTATAGCAGAGCCAGGCCCAGAAGACGCACTGAAATTGCACCCCATGGGCAGTGACTTGATATGCCTACCCAAGATGCAATTCTTTATACTGAAACATGTAATGTTTATTTCCCTGTTGACTTTCTTCTTGTTTGAATCCCCTTCTGGGCTGTAAACTCCATGCAGGCGGGGTCCTCATGGATCTTGTTCAAAAGTGAATTGCTGGCAGGGTGCTGGGGACATTGTAGGCACTCACATAGTGGAAGAGTGGTTGGATGGATAGGTAGGTGGATGGATGATGGATGGTTAGTTGGATGGATGGGTAGGTGGGTGATGAGTGGATGGGTGGGTGGATGGGTGGATGGAGTTAGGTGTGGAAGGAATATGAGCATTAATTTTTGAAGACCTGGACCCCAAGCCTAGCCCCTCTGCTCATGTCTCAAGTTCTCTTGCCTCTCTCATACTAATATCCACGGTGCAGGTAGCTGAACAATACAAGAAGCACACAGCACTCTCACTACGGGTGTTATTTTTAGTCTCTTTCTGCAGAGGTCAGAGTGTCAAACAACAAAAAGCAGTCTTTTCTTTTCACTCCCAAGGAAAGCACCAGTCAATCTGTGTGGGTGGTGACGGTGGAGGTGGGTGTTAGTTTGTTTTGTTTAACAGCTATTTGACTCAGACCTCCTGCCAGTGGGAGCCAGTGACCTTCCCTCTAAGTTCCAGGCCTGGCGCCAAGTCCGGGAGGGCAGTTCCTTAGCTCATGAGCTCTGACAATGCGGCTAGGTCCTGCTGAGAGGCAATTCCCACTGACTTCCCTCTTGTCGCCAAATGTGTACAGATGAGGATTCTGCAGAAATCAGAGGCACATGGGCTGGGGAACAAGAGCAGGAGGGAGAAGCGGGGGAGAGGGGGAAATACCAGCCATATGCATCAGGCTAAGTTAACTCCTTGTGGTTTACCAGTTGCTGCTGAATTAATTCTGACTCATGACGATCCCATGTGTATAAGAATAGAACTGCGTTCCACAGGGTTTTCAATGGCTGGGTTTTCAGCAGTAGATGGCCAGGCCTTTCTTCCAAGGCACCTTTGGGAGGACTCAAACTTCCAACCTTCTGGTTAGCAGCCAAGTGTGTTAACAGTTTGTACCACACCACCAGAGAAAAGACGTATCCAGTGACCCCCCAAAGGAGATGCTCCTTAGACGCAAGAATGCCCAGACTTCATCTCACCTACTTTGGTCATGTCAGAAGGGACCATTCCCTGGAGAAGGATGTCATGCTTGGTAGGGCAGAGGGTCGATGAAAGAGAGGAAGGCCTTCAACAAGATGGATTGACATGTTGGCTGTGACAATGGGCTCAAGTATAGCAGGGATCATGGAGCTGGTGCGGGATTAGGTGGTGTTTTGTTCTGCTGTGCATGGGGTTGCTATGAGTCAGAAATGACTCGACGGCACCTAACAACAACAACAATGACCCCCAAAGAGTCTGTCTCCCTGGCTTCATACTCCTTTGCAAGTCTATTTCTCTACCTCTTGAATCTGTGTATAGCTTTGACCAATAGGAGGTGGCAAAAGTGACATTGTATGCCTTCCAAGGCTAGATCTTAAGAGGTCCTACTTTTGCTGTCTTGGAACCCTGGGACTACTGTGTGTGTGAGGCACTGGTGGTGCTGTGGTTCTCGCCTTCCAGGCCGAAGACCTAGCTTCAGTCCCAGGCCACAGGGCCTCACGAGCGGCTACCACCCGTCTGCCAGTGGAAGCTTGTGTGCTGCTGTTATGCTGTCTGTGCAGCAGAGCTTCCAGACAGAGACAGACCAGGAAGAAAGGCCTGGTGATCCACTTCCAACGAGCGTCCAAGGAAAACCCTATGGATCACCCAGTCCTATTTGCAACCGGTCACGGGATGGTACTGAACAGCAACATGTATATTACTTGGGTGTGCTCACGTCCGCGTGTGCTTCCCCCTCCCTAGAAGCAAGTTTGGGAGAGCAGGCACTCCCACTGCCTGGTCAGAGCTGTGTCCCTTGCACTTAGCATGGGGCTGATTGATTGAATATTTGCTGGTTGATGCAATGAATCCTGCAATCTAGAACTGAAAGGGAACTGAGTGTTCCCCCAGCTCTCCTTATTTACAATCGGGGAGGCCCAACACTTAGAGACAGGATGGCTTATTCCAGGTCCCGGCTTCTCATGGCTATTGTTGGCCACTCCACTCTTTTCACGCTCAACTGTCTTCCAAAGATTTGGGAGTCCCATGACCACTGGCCAAGGCGAATAGAGACTGTTCTGGACTTAGTGGTTAAATGACAAAGATAAATGACCTTGGGGGTCTCGGGTGAGTTAATAGATGCATGCTCCTGTCTAAGGCAATAGATGGTGTGTGGCTTGAACTTCCATAAATGCACCATGTCACTGAGAGAGCCCTGCCTCTGCCAAGCTGGTGGCAGATGCTGCTCGGGGAATAGAGGCTTCAGCCAACTTGGGTCCTGCTGAGGGAGGGGGCTGAGAGGGCCCAGTAGTCAGGCCATGCCCCAGCTTGGCAAATTGTTCCTCAGTGAGCCAGCTGGCTCCCAGCCTGAAGAGCAGTAGGGTCCTTTGTGCCCTGAAGTAATTAATTATGCCATATGGCAAGGAAACACAACAAGATTTATAGCAGAGTCAGCGACAGATGGCCCTGAGAGAAAAACACAGATCTGCGCAGGGATGTCGAAATGCTGGCGTCCCAGACTGTGGGAGAGGCGTTTTTCTGTGTGTGTGTGCGTGTGCGTGCACGTGCACGCATGCTGGGTGAGCGAGAAGGGAAAGGACACTTGGCTGGAAGCTGAGGCTTTGCCACTTCTTCAAGGCTGCCCTTCAGAAAGCAGATACTTTCTTCCCGGTGGAATTTAAAAATTTTCCCTCCTCCTTGTACAAAGGAAGAACTGGGCTTGGGCTTCCTGGGTGTCTGAATGTGTGTGTGTGTGGGGGGGAAGAGAGTGAGAGAGAGAGAGAGAGAGAGAGAGAGAGAGAGAGGGAGAAATGCCAACTGAGAGATACAGAAAAGAGTGAGAAAATACTGGAAAAGGGAGGGTTAGTGGTCCACGGGCCCATGGACCCTGTGTGCTGTCAACAGCTTCTGGTCTCTGCACTTGGAGCGTTTTGTGTTCTAGCCCCAGCAGTATCTCAAACTCAGTCTGTCCAAAAGAGCTCTCACATCCTCCCCTGCTCCTCACCCAGCTCCTACTCTGGCCTCACCTCTACCCTACCAGCTCATCCTTCTAGAATGCAAGTCTGACTGTGTCACCCCCTGCTTAATACCCTTCCCCAACCTCTTCTCGGGACTCTGAGAATAAAGTTCCACTCATCTTTGCAGGAAAGAGCCCTGGTGGCTCAGTGGTTAAGTGCTTGGCTATTAACTGACATGTTGATGGTTCAAACCCACCCAGTGGCTCTGGAAGAGAAAGACCTGGCAGTCTGCTCCCATAGAGATTACAGATAAGAAACCCTACAGGCCAGTTCTCTGTCACATGGCATTGCTATGAGTTGGACTCACCAAGCTTTTGGTTAGTAGCTGAGCGCTTAACCGTTGTTCCACCAGGGCTCCTGGAAGCTATCCTAGACCAACCAAATCTAGCCAACGTGCTTCTCACATTTAGTCAGTCACAGTCCACGTTTAGTGGACCCACAGCCTCGTGAGCTGAATAAACAATGGCTCCTTGTTTGGAGCCATTGTTTTTTTTGAGAGATGGCTTGTTACACAGCGATAGCTAACTGATTCATTCAGAGACTCATTATGTTGTTCCTGATTAGTGAACTGGGAACCTTGCTTGGAAAGAAATTCAGCAATAGGACTGCTGTGTTAGAGCTTCTAATGTTCTTGCTGATGAAATGAGAAAAAACAAGAAAGAGAACACATTGTCGGTATTGATCTTGTTCATTCCACTAAGTTATAGGTCTCAAGGGTTTGTTAGAATCTGAAGCATCAAGTTGTCCAGTGTTTCTCAAACTGTGTTCCACAGGGCATTAGTTTTAAGGGATGCTAGTAGATATTGAAACACAAAACAAGGGAAGTGGCCATCTAGTCAAATCCAACTCCTAGTGACCCTACAAGGAGCTCTGATGGGATAGTGGGTAAGGCATTGAGCTGCTAACCAGAAGGTCGGTGGTTCAAGCCCAACAGCTTCTCTGTGGGAGGAAGATAAGGCAATCTACTCCTGTAAAGATTTACAGCCTTGGCAACCCAATGGGGTTGCCATGAGTTGGAATTGCCTCAATAGCAGTGGGTTTGGGGACCCTATAGGACAGAGGAGAACTTCCCCAGAGGGTTCCCAAGTCTATAAATTTTTATGGAAACAGACTGCTACATCTTTCTCTCGCAGAAGAGATGGGGGATTCAAATCATGGACCTTTTGGTTAACAACAAAGCACTTTAACCACTGTGCTGCTGGAGCTCTAAGAGATGTTAGTAAATACTAAACAACAACAACAACAAAAAGTTGCCTTTGAGTCCAATCTGACTCATGGTGACTCCATGTGCATCAGAGTAGAAATGTACTCTGCAGGGTTTTCAGTGGTTCGTTTTCCACCAGGTCTTTCTTCTGAGGCACCTCTGCGTGAGCTCTGGGTGAACTTTCAAACTTTTGGTGAGCTGCCAAGTGTATTAACTGTTCCCACCAACCGGGGACTTCTATTAGCTATTACCAGGAAGAGAAAGGAGAACTTTTTTTTCCAAATAAATTTGAAAAACCCTGGCTTAATGAATGCTACAAAAGTCCTTTTGTTGGGTGACTTTTTCATATGCTCATTGTGTGTTGTAAGTCTGAGAAGAAGGACTTTAGTGTTTATTGTCTCCCATATGGATCTGACCTCTTTTTGACTAGATTTCTGTGGGGCATACTTTGGAAAAGGTAAGCAGCTATAAGCACCCTTCTGATATGCAGAACCAAGCTACCACCTTCTTGAAAAGTGGTCAGCTACTATTGACCCAGAGCTGGGAGATGTCTGTGTAGACAACTGGTAGAACCTTCATCCTTGGATCAACAGGCGTATCCCTAAGCTTCCATCCGTTGGTCCTATAGAACATATCTGATCTTTTCTCACAAGTTTTAGCCCTTCAGAGATCTGAAGACAATTCTCATGTCTTCCTGCCCTCCAGGCCCCAGTCTTCTCTCCTTTAAGAAAGCATTTCAAGTTTCTTCAACCGCATCTCACAAGGATGGTCTCAAGCTCCCTTCATCTTCCTGGATGCTCTCCTTTTTAATCATTTATAGTTTGAGGAGGACTAAAACAAAATGCAGTATTTCAAGTATGGCATCATCACCCTCATTTAGACCCTATGCCTCTGTTGATGTGGCACAGAGAGGCTTTTGTTTCTGGGTGCCCAACAATGCCTTCTTGACTTGCATTGAGTTTGCTCTGGATAAATACCCATATATTTTACTGATAAGAGCTTTCTCCAAATCCATCTTGTACTTGTGCAATTTTTAAAACCTAAGTATAAAGCTTTATATTTATCTCTTATAAATGTCATCTTCCAAGATTTGTCTCTTGACTTCTGTTTGGATCCTGACTCCAAAATTCTTCATATATAGAACTCTGCCTCTATCACACAGTTTAGCATATGCCCTTTGTAGTGAATAAGTGCTATTCTTGCTACCAGTCAGCAATTCTAGTAACAACACCATGATTTTTCTCTTCGGAATTGCCTTCCTTAGGTGAAGCTGACTCTACTCCCATCTCAGGATATGCATGTGAACCAGTCCTGGCCAATCAAAGTGTGGTACCTCCCCTTTCAGTATAAGGACTTCAGGTGGAGTTGACTCCACCCTCATCCTCGAATAAGCATGTTACCTGAACCTGGCCAATCAGAATGTGGTACCCCCACCTCCATCACAGATGGGTTTAAGGATGGACACCTGGCCAGGTAAACATCCATGAGAGCTAATTCGTCAACTTTCCCATGGGAGAGGGTAGAGAAGAACCTACCTCCTAGGGGAGTTTTGGAAACTTGTTGGGTATGTTTAGTTATCAGAATGATTGGGAGGCAATGCCAAATGTCTTGAGGATTTGAGCATGGTAGGGCCACAGATTTTTCTGTGGTGTTGGCTAAAGTAACTCAGAAAACCCAAACCCACTGCCATGGAGTTGATACCAGCTCATAGTGACTCCCAGAGGGTCTCCAAGGCTGTAAATTCTTGTTGGAAGTGGATTGCCTCATCTTCCTCCTGCAGAGCAGCTGGTGGGTTTGAACCAACAACCTTCTGGTTAGCATCCAAATGCCTTACCCACTATACCACCAGACTCCTTTTGCTGAAGTAGTGAGGTTGTTTGCTGAGAGTAATTGGCTTCCCTTTGTTGCTGCTTTGCTTAGAGGGAGAGCAGACCTTTGTTGGGGCTTTTTGTCTGTGCTGTTTCCCAGGAGCTCTGTTGGCCCAATAGCTAAGTGCTTGGCAGGGAAACAAAAGGTTGGGGGTTCTAACCCACCCAGTGGCTCCATGGGAGAAAGACCTGGTGATTCAGCTCCCATAAAGATTTAAACAAACAACAACAAAACAAACCCACTGCCATTGAGTTGATCCCAACTCACAGTGATGCTGTAGGGTAGAGTAGAATTTCCCTATAGGGTTTCAAAGGCTATAAGTCTTTATGGAAGCAGACTGCCACATCTTTCTCCCATGCAGCAGCTAGTGGGTTTGAATCATTGAACTTTTGGTTAGCAGCTGAGTCCTGAATCACTGCACCACCAGGGCTTCTCCCCTGTGAAGATTACAGGCTAGGATTTTTTTTTTTTTTTAATTTTTGTCATTTGGGTGAAAGTTTACAGAACAAATTCGTTTTCCATACAGCAGCTCACATACACTTTGTCTTATGATATTGACTGCAATTTCCCACAATGCAACAGCTCCCCTCCCACTTCCTCCCCATAGTTACCTCTTCCCTGTGTCCTCCCTCCCATGCACTCCTCAGGCTAGGAGATTCTAGGGGGCAGTTCTGTTCTGTCACTTGGAGTTGCTAGGAGTTGAACTCGACTCGATGGTACTCGGCAACAACAACGATGACATTGGGTTTCCAGGTTGTTGGTTCTTCAGCTTCTGAGTGGACTCGAACCACCAACTTTCAGTTAGCAACTGAGCGTGGTGATCCTCTGCACTGCACAGGGACTTTTCACCCACAGGCAGATAATTTTGATAGAATCAGTTCAGTTAGCACAGAAAAGGGCTACACAGCCACACACCTCACATTTAGAGGCATCACAGCCTGCAGGGGTGCGGGGTGGGAGAAGTGAGGGTCCCTCTGGAGGTCATTTGCATAGGGAACCAAGGTACTTCAGGAGAAGAGAAAGGTGCAGACTCTTTAGAACCGATGCTCAGCCTTGGGCCTGAATAAAGTTTGGTCCTTAGTATTCTCCCACTCGTTGAAATCTAAGGTTGTCATGGGAGACACTCCCTATAGTCAGTAAGAACGTGGGGGCAGACATGAGACCAGAAGAACTGGATGGTTCCTGGCTACCATTACTGAACGATTCGATCAAAGATTCTACAGAAGAATCCTAATCAAAAGAGGAGGGGCATCTGGAAGAGAACTTCAAATTCTCATGGGAGCCAGACTTTCTGCAGCCAATGAGGTTGCATGACCCCCTGACACTAATGCCCTGAGGAGATCTTTAAACCTTAAACCAGAACACTCTCCTGAAGTCCTCTTGAAATCAAACAGTTGTTTAGCTTAGTAGTAAGGTAGTAGTAGTTAGTAGTTAGCTAGGAGTGTCTGCCTTGAGCAGTGTGTTCTTTTAAAGAGCTACCTTTATGAGTTCAAACTGACTACAGCAACCTGAAAAGTTAGGTGAGAAGCTTTGGGAGGTGGTGAGCTTGAGTTGATGATTGTGAAACAGTTGGGAAAAGGATATTGAGAGAGTTGACAAAACTTGCAGAATGCAGCCAATGTCACTGAGTGGTACATACAGAAAGTGTTGAATTGATGTATGTTTTGCTATGTATATCGTCACCAAACTATTTTTTTTTTTTTATAAGTGAAAAAGAAAATAAGGACATGACCTTTGTTCTGAGCACAGAGAGCTAGCTGGGAGAAGGGCCAGGATTCATGCAAGTCATATGAACCGCTGGGTTTCTGGAGCCTTTGCCCTAAGCTGCAGCCTTCTTTGAAGTCACACGAGTGGGATGTCTGCCTCCAGTATGGCAGCACCAGCCCCATGAGATAAGAAACAAGGCCATTCAGGCAGCTCAGAGCAACTCAGAGAGAAATCTTTACAGCATCGACAGTGAACTCTTCCCAAGTGGCAGTAGAGTCAGTCTCTCAGATACCTGGGCGTCCAGATACCCGGCAGGCTTCCACTCAGGGGAGCCAGGGATGTGGGTGGAACCTCAGCGGATGTGACTGGTACAGGCGTAGGCAGAGAGACCCCAGTGCTCCCCCTCTGAGCTCCCAGGAAGGAGATTGAGGGGCAGCAGTGCCAGGAAGCTTGCAGTCAGGGACTGTTAAAATAATGGGGAGATCAAAGGATAGTCTTTGGTCAGGTATCTTGGGATGATCCAGATTATCCCTGTTGTGGTGGTGGTTAGGTGCTGTCGGGTCAGCTCCCAGCTCACGGTGACCTTAGATGCTGTTGTCATTAGGTTCCGACTCATCGTGACGTGTGTACAACGGACTGAAACACTGCCCAGTCCGGTACCATCCTCCCCATCACTGCTATGCTTGAGCCCCTTGTCGCAGCCACCGTGTCACTCCATCTTATTGAGAATTGTCCTCTTTTTTGCTGACCCTTTACTTTACCAAGCATGAAGTCCTTCTCTAGGGACTGCTCCCTCCTGCTAACATTTCTGTAAGTATGTAAGGCCAAGTTTCACCATTCTTGCTTCTAAGGCACATTCTGGCTATACTTCTTCCAAGACAGATTTGTTTGTTCTTCTGGTAGTCCATGGTATATTCATATTCTTTGCCATCACCATAATTCAAATGTAGTAATTGTTCCTTGGTCTTCCTTATTCGTTGTCTAGCTTTCGCATGCATATGAGGCGATTAAAAATACCATGGCTTGGATCAGACTCACCTTAGTCCTCAAAGAGATGTCTTTCCTTCTGAACACTCTGGCAGTCTGGTGGTATATTTGATATTCTTCACCAACTCCCCTGGGCTAGAGTTATCCCTGGCCAGATGTTATAGAAGGCTTATCTCTTGGGATAGAGCTCTGGTAGTGTAATGCCTAAGGCACTTGACTGCTAACCAGAAGGCTGGCGGTTCAAACCCACCAGCCACTCCTTGGAAGAAGATGGGGCAATCTACTTCCGTAGTGATACTGCCTTGGAAACCCAAGGAGAGGTCGCTATGAGTCTGATCCAACTCGATGGCAAATAACGACAACAACATGCATTGGGTTGGATAGATTAGAGGTCCTTTCTCCCAAACTTCTCCCCTCAGTTTAAGATCCTGTATGTAAATGGAGGGACAGTGGTAGCTCAGTGGTAGAACTCTCACCTTCCAACTGGGAAACATGGGTTCAATTCCCAACCAGTGAACCTCATGCATAGCTACCACCCGTCTTGCCAGTGGAGGCTGGGGTGTTGCTTTGATGCTGAGCAGATTGCAGTGGGGCTTCCAGGCTACGATGGACTAGGAATAAAGATTGGATGATCTACTTACAAAATCAGCCAATGAAAAGCCTGTGGATCACCAGGGTCTGACCATAACTGATCATGGGGAGGGCACGGGACCAGGCAACATTTTGTTCCACTGTGCATGAGGTCCCCATGATTTGGGCCCAACCAGATGGTAGGCAACAACAGTACACATATGGAAGTACTGAGACCTGTTCCCTGGCTCTTATGAGTTCTCAACATGGTCACTTGTTGGCCGGTGTGACAGTTGTAAAAAAGTGGCTACAAATTCTTTGACATTCCTCCCATTGAGCGTTGGGCTCTGAGTCTCTTCCCCTTGAATCTCAAATGCTTTTGACCAATAGAGTAGAGATGGTGTGTGGTTTTTGGGGCTAGTTCAGCAAAGGCCATGCTGTTATCACCTGGATCTCTTGGAACACTCGCCTTTGAAGCCCAGGTGCCATGTTCCAAGAAGCCCATGTGTGTAAGTGCTCTTGTTGGCAGTCCCTGCTGAGTCTGGACTTCAAGTCATTTCATTCTAAGCACCAGCCATGTCTGTGAAGAAGCATCCAGAAAATTCCAGACTCCAGTTACTTCCATCTTCCTGGTGGGGGCCCTAGACATCAGGGAGCAGAATCACCTGGGGAAACTTATTAACTTGTAAGGTCCTAGACTTAGACCCAGTGGTGCTGGCTGCATTTTAACTCATCAGGACAAGTCTACAAGGTAAGAGTTATTATCATGTCCATTTTACACAGGGGGAAACAGAAACACAGAGAAGTTAAGTAACTTGCCCTAGGCTGCACAGTGTGACAGTTGTGAGTGATACAACTGGGCTTCAATCAGCCAGAAGCCCTGTAACCCGTGCTCTTAATCACTGCACTGCTCTGCCTATTTCACTGGCTGATTGCAGTTTTGAGATGTTTTGTCCCCATGTGGCAGCGAAGTGATAGAAATGCAAAAAATGCAATGCTACGTACTGCCATGGAGTCGGATCTGAGTCATGGCGACCCCTCCTTGGGTTTCCGAGGCGGTATCACTACAGAAGTAGATTACCCAATCTTCCTTCCAAGGAGTGGCTGTTGGGTTTGAACCACCAGCCTCTGGTTAGCAGTCAAATGCTTTAGGTACTGCACCACCAGAGCTCCTGATAGAAGTGCAGGGAAGTTAAGTAACTTGTCTAGTGCTGAACAGAAAATAAATGGTAGAGCTGGGATTCAAACCCAAGCTGTCTGGCTGCCATTGACAATCAAAACATGTACCACAATCCAAAAGGACAAAGAGTATGGTCATTATTGGGGATAGAGTGTTGGGAGAAGCTCTTCAAATTCCTCCCACTTACTAAGAAGCCCCTCTTCCAATCCAGTGTGTGATTCACGCAGACGCACATGCCCTACCTCACTCCCCTCCCTGCCGTGTCCCTTCTTGAATTCCCATTTGAATTCTGCTCTCCTTGAAAGCAGCAGGTCATTTTGCAACCAGCAATCTTGCCAGCTGGACTTGGTTCAAGTTCAACTGTGTCTCCCTGACTGGGCAGACCCATTGGTGTTGAAACACTCAGTCGATAATAGCCAAATGGATGAACGAGGCCTGCGTAGGAAAATGGATTGCTAACAGATTGACTCACTTGGTCTCCAGCTTGGGACAATAGATGAGAAGTGACATCAAACAGAGGGAGCCTTGGCTGGGGCATTGTGTATCCTCTGGGGCCTTCTCACTTATTTCAAAGTTCCTGTGACTTCCAGCCTGCAGTGCGCAAATCCTTAAATTGTATATTTTTTAAAATTCCTAAAAATATTGCCCAGTGGTCTTGAGAATGAATGTCCTGTGACATGTTAATGTAATTTTGATGACTGAGGTATTGAATATAGATTCTGAATGTATTTATTTACGTAGGCACCAACACAGCCTGGTGCATAATATTTTTAATTTTTCATGTCTATAGTGAAACATTGACTGAGTTGCTTATATTTATTTCACGGATGTGGAGAGAATTTTTTTTTTTTTTTTTTCCAGTGGTGAAATTAATGGATAAGAGTCAAGAGGAGAAGAATCTTATAATAGGGGTCCTTGGGCCTTTATAACTTCCCAGTTCCCCTCCCCACCATTCTCTCTCTTTTCTTGTTTTTGTATCTCATGATAATGTTAAGATTACAAAGATTTGAGAATAGACGCTTTCGAGGACTACTGTGGCACATTGAAGGAGCTCTGATATTGCAATGCTTAAGGCATTTGGCTGTTAACCTAAAGGTTGCCGGTTTGAATCACCAGCCAGTCTGCAGAAGAAAGATGAGCTGGCCTGCTTCTGTAAAGAGACACAGCCTTGGAGACCCAACAGGGGTTGCTATGAGTTGGAATCAAATCGATACCAATGAGTTTGGAGTTTTTTTGGTGCCCTGGTGGCACAATAGTTAAGCCCTTGGTTGTAACCAAAAGGTTGACAGTTCGAACCCACCCAGCTTCTTTGCAAGAGAAAGGCCTGTTAATCTGTTTCCATAAAGATTGTAGTGTAGGAAACCCTATGGGGCAGTACTATTCTGTCACATGGTCATTATGTGTTAGAATTGACCTGATGGCACCAGACAACACCACCAAGTAGCATGTCCAGTCTGCCTCCCTTTAAGATAAGGTTTAGACAAACATTTATACGCTAAGGAGCAAAGAGGGGCAGCAGAAACATATCTGGCTCAAGGCTTGGAAGCTAGGGTTCTATTGAGAACAGAGAGAATTTTGAAATAGGTCTGTGCTTCACATTTTCGGGTGCCCTGATTCCTTGAGAATTTGTTGAAAGATATACACACTCTCTCTCTCTCCAGAAATGTGGACCCATAACATAAAAATGGACACACAATAATAAAGTACACAATGCCAGCTGAATCAGCTGTCCCACCTCCTGTCTGTCCATTTCTTGTGTTTGTGGTTTCTTGCCTGTTACTATGATGCTAGAAGCTATGTCACTGGTATTTGACACGCCGGCAGGATCACCCATAGTGGGCACGTTTCAGCAGAGCTCCCAGATTTAGACAGCCAAGGAAGAAAGGGCTGGAGATCTACTTCTGTTGCTGTTAGTTGCCACTGAGTTGATTCTGACTCATGGCGACCCCATGTATGAAGAGTAGAACTACTCCATGGAGTTTTTAAGGCTGTGGCCTCTTGGAAGCAGATTGCCGTCTGAAAATTAGCCAATGAAAACCTATGGGTCCCAACAGTACATTAGGCAACTCACTTGCTTGAACACATCATTGGGAAAGACCAATGCTGAAGGACATCATGTTTGGTGAAGGAGAGGGCCAGCGAGGGTGAGAGAGACCCTGGTGAGCTGGCTAGGTCCAGTTGCCTTAACAATGGACTTGAACTTGCTGGTGGCTGTGAAGTTGATACAGAACATTTTGTTCTGTTGGACATAAGGTTCCCATGAGTTGGAGTTGAACTCAAGGGCAACCAATAACAACAGCCATTATGCTGCAAAGCAAAATGCCCTAAACTCAATGGCCAGCAACAACAAGCATTCCTTTTCCTTGCTCGTGTGTATGGGGGTTGACTGGGTGTTTTGTTTCAGACTATGGCTTGGCTGTGCTTGGCTCCAGGCTTTGGAACAGCTGCTCAACTCTGCCCCAGGTGTCCGATTCTGGAGCCCAGACTGCAGGGGCAGCCGCTTTGTTTTTTGCGGGGTTGGCAGGAGTTCGAGAGACAAGCCACACTGTGTAAACACAGTTCAAGGTTCCAGTGTATCCCGCCTGCTCACATTGCAGCGGCCAAACGAAGTAAGACAAATGGTCAGTCTCGACGTCAGTGGAGCAAAGTACATGTGGCCCCAAAAAGGTATAGCGAGGGAGGCAACGTGTTCTGAACAATATTCCCATCTATTATTGGTGAGTCATGGACTCGCTGAGGCCTCTTTGTGTTTAAGAACTGATTTGGAACCTGAGTCTTGAGTGGCGATTCTCAAACCTCAGTGGACATGGAAGTCATCTGGGAATCTGGCTCCTAATGCACCTCTGAGGCCCCCTCCTCGAGAGATTGTGATTCAGGGTCTGGGTGGGGCCTAGGAACCTGCACTTTAAACAGCCACTCCTGGGGGTGGTTCCGATGCTGAGAGTCCAGGGTCCATGTTTGGAGGATCTCCGGCTTAGTGGTTCTGTGCATATACTCAGGACTGAGATAAGTTCAAATCCCAGCTCCACCATAGCTTTGACCTTAAGTGAGTGGCTTTACTTGCTAGAGCCTTGATTTTCTTGTTTGTAAAATGGGGATGACAGTAAGACCTCTCATTGGAGTTGTTGGTAGGGTTGTTAGTAGAACTGATGCTGGCGAAACAACTAGCACAGTGCCTGGAACGTATCAAGCCAATAACTATTCGCTCGCATCATTGTTGTTTGGTTCTCTAGTGCCGCGGTAACGGAAATACAGCACAAATGGATGGCTTTAACAAGCAGGAGTTTATTTTCTTAAAGTTTTGGAGTCCAAGTTCAAAGTGCCAAGGTCTAAGGGCTGGGTGAAAGCCGCTCGACCCTGGCTTCAGCTCTGCCTCTTGCTCCCAACTCACCGGAGCTGGAGGCATCTCTTCATCAGTCAGCTGCTGGCTGCCCAGGCTGACAAGCCCAAGGTCTACAAATAAAATGGCACAGTCCTGATGTTACCGAACCACATGCCAGGCCACTGATTCAAGTCCAAAGACAAGCCCAAGATCAGCAGGCTGCTAAATGAAGACTCACGTAGAGTCTACGTGTAGAGTCCAAGGTTACCCAAAACTAGAAACCTTCCTCAAAGGTGCATCTTCTATCCTGGAAGCAGACCACATCCCAAAGACAGCTACTCAGCTGCTCCAGTAGATTCCACCACGGAGCTGATTATCAGTCTCATCATGGGGAATCACTACATCTAGCTGCCCAGCCACTCAAAACCAGGCCCAGCCAAGCTGACACATAACCTTGAGTCCACAATCATCATCATTTCATTTCTCCTAGCTTTGTGTTCTGGTTACCTAGTCCCACTCTGACAAGACTATACCACAAATGGGATGGCTTGAACAAACGGGAGTTTATTCTTTCATAGTTTGGAGTCTTTAAGTCTAATTTCAAAGTGCCAGGCTCTAGGGGCTGGGTGAAAGCCCCTTAGCCTTGGGCTTCAGCTCTGCCTCCTGCACCCGGCCCACTGAAGCTAGAGGCTTTTCTTCACTCAGATAGCTGCTGAGGCTGCCAAGTCCAAGGTTGACAAGTAAAAAGGCACAGTCTCGATGTTACCAAACCACACAGCAGGCCATTCATTCAAGTCCATTGTAAGTCCCAAGGTTGGCCGAGCATGGCAGGCTGCTGAACAACGACACAGCTACATGCAGGGTTCAAGCGTGCCATAAGCTATAGGCTCTTTCCTGAGGCTTCTCCTCATATACAGGAAGCAGACCACATTCCCTACAGCAGCTACTCAGCTGCTCACAGTAGATTGCATCATGGAGTTGATTACCAGTCTCATCATGGGGAATACTACATCCAGCTGCCCGGCCACTCAACCAGGCCCAGCCACTCAACACACAAACTGAACTACCACACTCTGATAGTCTGTGATCCATATGACCTTACACTATGTCTTGACTCCAAGTCCTATCTCTTAAGACTATTAAACTCCTTTAATTCTTTTCTTGAATGTTCATTGTGGGAAACTTTCTGCCTGTGCCTTGGTTCTATGTTAAAGTTTAATTTCACCTCCCCACCCCATCAGGAAAGGTATTCTGGACTTTAGGGGAGCTCAGAGATGAATTTCCCCATTCAGAACCAAGTAGGCCATGGCCTCTGAATGTCTAAGGATTCAGAGCAGGTTAAGAGCTGTGAACAACAGCTGCTGAACGTTAGAGAGGAAAGCAGTGAAAGGCAGTTATTGACTTTGAAGCTCACTGTTCGTCTTTCAATGTGTCCTTTTCATTCTCTTCTTCCCCCTCAGCTTCTCCCTGTCTGTCTCTGTATCTCTGATGTCTCTCTTGCTGCTTATCTTTCCTTTCCCTCTACTTACATTTTTCTCTGTGTGTGTCCCTCCCTCTCGCTTTCTCCCCTTGTCACTGTGTGTTTTTCTTTGTCTGTCTTTACCTCCGCCTTTTGGTCTCTCTCTATCTTTGTGTGTGTGTGTGTGTGTGTGTGTGTGTGAGAGAGTGAGTATGTGTATCTTGGTCTCTCCATCACTCTGTCTCAGTTGCCTCTCTCATTTCCTTCTCTCCCTTCCTTGTACCTTTCTCCTTTTCCTGTATCCCCTGATCACCTTAACATTCCTTAATGCCCCTTCTGCATTCAGTGCTATGCATTGATGCTTGATGCATAATGGATATTTGATAAATGTATGGGAGCTCTGGTGGCAGAGTGCCTAAGGCACTTGACTGCTAACCAGAAGGCTGGCAGTTCAAACCCACCAGCCACTCCTCGGAAGGAAGATGGGGCAATCTACTTCCGTAGTGAT
>NW_006921784.1:227407-228423 GCF_000298275.1 Orycteropus afer afer
GACCCCTCCTTGGGTTTCCGAGGCAGTATCACTACAGAAGCAGATTGCCCAACCTTCCTTCCAAGGAGTGGCTGGTGGGTTTGAACTGTCAGCCTTCTGGTTAGCAGTCAAATGCCTTAGGCACTACGCCTTTACAGCCTAGAACATTCTATAGGGCAGTTCTGTTCTGTCACATGGAGCCGCTATCAGTCTGAATCGACTTGACAGCACCTAACAACAGTAACAACAACCTCTAGTCTATAGCGTAGGTAAGATTTGGACTCAAACCCCAGCACCAGCCACCTCTTAGCTATGTAACCTTGGTGTCAATCATTTCTTGAACTTGGGTTCCTCATCTGAAGAATGGGTTGAGAGGAATAACGGGTGACTTCCCTTAGAACCTTTTAATATGGAGCTGGCCATAGAACTGGTCAATAAATTCTACCTCTTATTTTGCAGTCTAAGATTTCACTTTTAGGATTTCATTTGGTCAACCTGTACTGCACACCTACTATGTGCACACTACTTTCCATAGAGATTTCAACTGCTAGAGCTGGAAGGATTCTAGAAATCACGTCGTCCAGAGGTTGAAAACTGGTATATTCCCAATTCTCCCTGCATTGGAGTTCTTTTTCACTTAACAGCTGTTGAGCAAGTTACTCAACATCTCTGTGCCCAAGCTTCCTCATTTGTAAAATGGTATGGGATCTACCTTCTAGGGATGTTATGAGAGTGTGTGTTAATACATGTAAGTGTAGGATAGTACTCGGAATAACGTGTCCAATCGTGTTAGCCATTATTACTATTGACTGCATTTTTATGCATACTGTTACCAGTTTTCTTTTAGGTAAGGCATGCAGTCTGTGGTCTCCCTGAATTCTTAGTGCAGACTTCTGAACTCATTGACTTTACCTGCCGAGCCTCTGAAAGCATTTTTGCCACCCCTAGCATAGTGGCTAAAGCACTTGACTGCTAACCAGAAGGCTGGCGGTTCAAACCCACCAGCCACTCCTCGGAAGGAAGGTTGGGCAATCCTA
>NW_006921784.1:232238-234702 GCF_000298275.1 Orycteropus afer afer
AATCACTGTTCTGAGTGCTCCATCAATCTCGGTCCAAGCTGTTGCTTTTATTTGAAATACCTTCAATAGTGACCCTCACGTGTTTTGGCTGGATTGTTATCAATGACCCAGTTCAGAGCTATTTCCTCCTGAAGGAGGAGGAAAGAAGGTCTTTGGGAAGGTAAACCATTAATGAACTGAGGAGGTGGTGTGTGCCTGTCCCCTGAATTTGGTTTATGTGTAACCCTCCATCAACAGCAGTGGCTGTGGTGGGAACCATGGGGCTGGCCTGCATCAGGCAGCATGGCCATGGCCTCTGACTGGCTCATGATGCCTGCATCCAACTACTCTGGACAGTAGTCAAGGACGATGTGTACCAGCCTTCAACACCCAAGGGAAGCCCCTTCAATTGCCATTTACCAACCAAAACCACTGCTATCGAGTCGATTCCAACTCACAGTGACCTCCGTTGGGTTTCCAAGATGCTAAAGTCTTTACAGAAGTAGGTAGTCCCGTCTTCCTTCCACGGAGCAGCTGGTGGGTTTGAACTGCCAACCTTCTGGTTAGTAGTCAAATGCCTTAGGCACTATGCCACCAGATCTCCTTGCCATTTGACAAAGGCTCCCAATAATTTGTCTGTAAGTTCATATGATGCCAAGTTGCCGGGAGAGTGGAAATGAAAACATGGAGTCCAGGCCAAGTCCGTAGTGAAAATGTGAGCTAGACAGTCTTAAGGGGAATTGAAAAATATTGTCATGTGTTTGTTGGGCAGTGAAACAAGAAGAACCAGCATCGTTTACCACCCCAGCGTGCTCTCAGGTATGTGTGTTGTGGTGGTGGTGGTGGTGGTGTGGTCATTACCTGCTCTGGAGTTGACCCTGACTCGTGGCAACCCTGAGCACAATGAAACAAAACACTGCCGGGTCCTGTGCCAGCTCCATCACCGATTGCTGACTGGACCATTGAGATTCGTAGGGTTTCGTCATCTGATTTCCAGAAGTGTGTCACCAGGCCTTTCTACCTTGTCTGTCTTAGTCTGGAAGCTCTGCTGAAACCTGCCAGCATCATAGCAACAGGCAAGCCTTCTCTGATAGGACGGGTGGTGCCTGCCCACGGGCTCCATTGGCTGGGAATGAGACTCAGGTCAGCCCCGTGGAAGGCGAGAATTCTGCCACTGGCTCTTTGTGTATCACTTACCCATTCTCCCATACTCACACGCAATAGGTACATACTCACACGCAATAGGTACATACTTCCCACACAATAAATATATTGCATGTCAGTTGTATGTCTCTTCAAGAATAAAGGGTCCGATCCTCTGAACTTCCCGACCAGGACTCTGAAGGATGCACTCCTCACCTGCCCCAGGAAGCCAGTGCAAAATGCAGACTCCCAGGCCCCACCTTAGACATTCCAATTTAGAGTCTCTGGGGTCTTGGGCCAGCAATCTGCATTTTTTCAGCCAGTCGTCCTCCTCAACCTGCCCACCCAGGAAATTCTAGTAGGTTTCAAAGCTGAGAATCGCCATTCTAAGCTTCTGTACTCTCTGGAGATTCTTGGAAACTGATTGGTTTCCTTAAAGCAGAGATTTCTGTAATGAGCATGAAAAGTAAAACCGTGTGATTGAACAAAGGCTGAGCAGGTTGTGGCAATTGCTTTCTGGCTTTGTCAGTATTTGGAATGTGGATTTAATGAGCTACTAATTCAGTGAGTAGAGGAAGGGAGAAAAAAGGAGAGTGTAGTCTCCAGGGACTAGGAGGTTTTTTTTTTTTTTTTTGTTTCCTTTCCTTTCTTCCTAACCTTCCTTTCCTTCCTTCCTTCATCTTTTCTTCTCTCCTTTTCTTATTGTGATAAAAATGTACATAACAAAACACCCACCGTCTCAACACCTTGTACACGTACAATGGAGTGACATTGGTTACATTCTTCAGTTCATACACCCACTCTCCCTGAGCTTTTTCAAATTATTCCACCACCGTGAACATCATCTCAATGTCCCCTAACCAAAGTTTCCCCATTTCCCCCTCCCACCCAACCCCAGTAGCTATCAGTAATCTTAGGTTTCTAGGTATTTGCATATTTCATGTCAGTGGGATTATACAATATTCATTCTTTCGCCACTGACTTATTTCACTCAAGGGAGTTTTGGTGATGAAGTGCCTAAGGCATTTGGCTGCTCACCAGAAGGTTTGCGGTTCAAACCCACCACTCTGTAGAAGAAAGATAGGGCAATCTACTTCTGTTAAGATTTATGGCCTTGGAAACCCAGTGGGGGTCATTGCGTGCGGTTTTTTTTTTTTTTTTGAGTACATTAGAAGGAGTCCTGCTGGCACAGTGGTTAAAGTGCTCGGTTACTAACAAAAAGGTGGGTGGTCCCAACTCTCCAGACGCTCTATGGGAGAAAGATGAGGTAGTCTACTTCTGTAAAGATTTACTGCCTTAGGAACACAATGAGGGTCACTATGAGTTGGAATCGATTCGATGG
>NW_006921784.1:235127-237482 GCF_000298275.1 Orycteropus afer afer
GGGTTTGAAACGCCAGACTTCTGGTTAGCAGTCAAGTGCCTTAGGCACTACGCTACCAGAGCTCCTGTCAGATGATAGGGAGAGAAAAGTATTGTTGCACTGAAAATCAGAAGCCCTTTCTCAATCATATAAATGACTCACAGTGTCTTCACACTTGTTGTTGTTAGGTGCCATTGAGTCATCTCCGACTCATAGTGACCTCATGTATAGCGGAAGGAAACACACTTGGTGGCCAAGGATTGTTCTTTGTTGCAGATCATGCTGTGACAAAAGTCTGAAGAAAACTCATTAATATCTTATTATTAATATTATTAATTATTACCAGTGCTTTATTAGTCACATTCACTTTTTACCATCTCAAGAGCTGCAATTACTGGTTTAACTCTTTGACTCCAGTTTTCCTTCCCCATTTATTTTTACAATTTACGTACATAACAGTTTCAGAGTTTAGTGTCCCTAGGATTTAGGTGTTTGTGATTCTATTAAGTCCTTGGCAAAGGGCCGGTATCCAGAATTTGTGTGGAATTTGTAAACCTCAGATTTTGTTATTTGAGATCTGGAAAGTGTCACATCTTGTGTCACACTCCGTTTAGCCGGGAGGACAAAGCAAGAGCTAGCACTTATTATTTGTCACCACCACTCCCACCACCATCATCCCCACATACATGGAACATTTGCTGTGTGTCAGACACCAAGCCAAGCATGGCTCCTTGCTCGTCGTGATACCATTTTGGTCCTTGCAGCAACTCTAGGAGATGTGTGTTCCCGTCATCCCTATTTTACAGACAAGGAAAATGAGGCCCACACAGGTTAAGTAAATTACCCAAGGTCCGCAGCAAGTGGGTGGCAGAGCCAATCTACAAAATCAAGTGGTCTGATTCCAGAGTCCAAGTTCCTTACCATGGTGCCATGCTGCCTGACAAAAAGAAGCAAAAGGTTACAAAATGCAAAAAGTAAAAAGAAGGCAACTGTAACTTGTTAAACATTTAAACGATATGAGGGTTATTTGTCTCTTAACTAATGTCCAAGTCCATGAACTCTGTTTTGATAGTAGCGGGAGAGGCTGGTAAAATATTAGGCAAAGAACAGTTGTGAATACAATCACCTTGATTGGAGAAGTAGCTGAGTGGTTTAACATTGTGTTGGAGATCAAAGGCTAGAGTGAAAGAAATGTTTCACATCCCAAAGGCATACCCCAGTTGTTGACTCTCTTAGCAGCATCCATTCATCTGCTCTCCAAAGGCAGGGGCCATGTGATCTAGGGTTCCGGAGGTAAGCCCCACCCCAATTAATGTACACCAAAGAGAACATTTAAAGTGTTGAAGAGCAAAGATGTCACTTTGAAGACTAAGATGCACCTGACCCTAACCATGGTATTTTCAATAGCCTCATAGGCATGTGAAAGCTGGACAATGAACAAGGAAGACTGAAGAAGAGTTGATGCCTTTGAATTATGGTGTTGGCGAAGAAGACTGAAAGCACTATGGACTGCCAGAAGAATGAACAAATCTGTCCTGGAGGAAGTGCAGCTGGAATGCTCCTTGGAAGTGGAAATGGCCAGGCTTTGTCTCACCTAATTTGCTCATGTTGTTAGAAGGGACCATTCCCTGGAGAAGGACATCATGCTTGGTAAAGTAGAGGGTCAGTGAAGAAGGGGAAGGTCCTCAACAAGATGGACTGACACAGTGGCTGCAACAATGTCCTCAAGTATAGCAAGGATTGTGAGTGTGGGGCAGGCCTAGGTAGTATTTCATTATGCTGTACGTAGGGTCGCTATGAGTCAGAGCTGACTCAGTGACACCTTACAACAGCAAAAAGGGAAAACACACTCTTGCTGCTGTGGTTGTTTCAGAGATGGACACCCACCCCTCCATCCCCAGCCTAACCCCATCTGAACTTGGCAGTACCCTGGTCATAGAGGTTGGTTCAGGAGTGAGTGTATGACTCAAATTGGTTCAATTAGAGCAAAACCCAGAATTCTGTTTGTGGTTGAGATGAAGAAGCTTTCTCCTTTCTTCAGGAAGATGTGGTATATGGAACAGTTCCAGCCATTTTGTGACCATGATGAAAGTGAGTCTGAACAATAAAACATCTCATGGAGGAAGGCAAAATTAAGAAAACCACAGAGAAATGTCAGCACTTTGATCAAGTTGCTTCTGAAACTGGACTTGATCAATTTTCATTTACATGAATCAGTTTCTTTTACTGTCCACATCATTTTAAGTTGGGTCTCTGTTTCTTGCCACTAAAAGTATTCTAACTGGTACCAAACCAAATGCACTGCCATAGAGTTGATTCTGACTCATAGTGACCGCCATTGGGTTTCCAAGGCTGTAAACCTTTATGGAAGTAGAC
>NW_006921784.1:238667-247745 GCF_000298275.1 Orycteropus afer afer
GAAGTAGAGCTGTACCCCAAGGTTGAGGGGCTTTCACTCAGCCCCTAGAGCCTGGCACTTAGAACTTGGACTTAAAGCCTCCAAACTGTAAGAGAATAAAGTCCTGTTTGTTAAGGCCATCCTATTTGTGGTATATTCTTGTCAGAGTGGCACTAGGTAACCAGAACACCTTTCCTCCTCTTCCTGTGGCTTCTAACATCTCCTGAGTAACTACATTCTGCATTCTGAAAAGAAAACAAACATAAATAGCAACAACTACACACACACACACACACACAAATCCAAAAACAGCCATCACCTGTCCCTCTAGCCTGTTCTAAGCCTAGCCCAGGGATCTCACTGAAGTATTTACCTAGCAAAACCAAGACTCTTCCTTTAATACAAGAGTTAAAGGCAACAAAGGTAAATACTATTACCTATTCATTCCTGTAATAACAGTAGTAACAGTAATCTATGAGTGGACACATGGACACTCAAGCTGACCAGGGGTGGAAAGGCGAATGGGATCACACCCACGAATATATATAGTTTGACAGAGGATATTTACATATATATATTTACATATGCTGCAAATATATCCATACATTTAGTAGTACATAAGGGGACAAAGTTATCAAAACTTATCTATAACCTTAGGGGAATGAGTCTCTGGGCCTGGGGGCTCAGGACCATAGTCTTGGAGGACACTAGGGTCAGTTGGCATAGCATAGTGCACAAAGACAGTATTCTACATCCTGCTTTGGTGAGTAGTAATTGACATCTTGAAAGCTTGTGAACAGCTATCAAAGGTGAAACTATTGGTCTCTCTGCATCTGAAACAAAGAAGAGGGAAGAAAATCAAAGACAATTAGTCCAAAGAAAACAAATTAGTCCAAACTACAACCCCCAGCCACAACCCTGAGACCAGAAGAACTAGATGGTGCCCAGCTACCACTGCTGACAACGCTGAAAGGAATCACAGTAGGAAGTCCTGGATAGAATGGGAGAAAAATGTGGAATAAAACCAAAATAATAATAATAATAAAAGACCAGGCTTACTGGTCTGAAAGAAACTGGTGGAACCTCCAAGACTATGGACCTTAGACACCCGTCAAGCCTGGAACTGAACTGAGCCCAATGGCTCAACTTTCAGCTAAACAATAGGTCTAAGGTGAACAGTAACACCAGGAGGTACGCACCCCTTAGAGCAATCAACCACATGAGATCAAAAGGGCAGCATGTGCCCAGCAATAAAGCTCAGAAGGCAGGAAGGGTCAGGAAAGAAGGATGAAGGGAAATGGCAAACGCAGGGAGGAAGTGGAAAGAGCGCTGTTACGTTGTGGGGCTAGCAATCAATGTCACAAAACAAAATGTGTTGAATGGAAAAAAAAAAAAAAAAAGGCTGCTCCTACAGGGACTTTCAGCTGCTGAGAAAATATATTCCCTCAATATTGTGGTTTATGTTGTTCTAGAAATACATGAGGAATGTGCTATCCTTTCATCTTTGCAGCCACTGTTGCACAAAAGAGGACACATCATTATCTCATTAAGTGAAACTTGAGCTTTACCATGCTCTAGCTTTCTCCCAGGAGCCTTACCAGAAACCAAACCAAACTCACTGCCGTCGAGTCAGATTGGACTCATAGCGACCCCTCCTTGGGTTTCTGAGGAGGTATCACCACAGAAGTAGATTGCCCAATCTTCCTTCCAAGGAGTGGCTGGTGGGTTTGAACCGCGAGCCTTCTGGTTAGCAGTCATATGCCTTAGGCACTACACTAACAGAGCTCCCTAGTGGTGCGGTTAAGTACTTGGCTGCTAACTGAAAGGTCGGCAGCTCCTCTGGAGTAAAGACCTGGCAATCTGTTTCCATGCAAAGATTGCAGTATAGGAAATCCTACTGGAACTACCGTTCCGCTCTTGACAACACATCAGGAAGACCAACGAACTGATGTCTGCCTTATTGTGTGTTGGTGAAGAACACTGAAAACACCATGGACTGCCAGAAGAACAAACAAATCTATCCTGGAAGAAATGCAGCCAGAATGCTCCTTGGCAGCGAGAATGGCCAGACTTTGTCTCATCTACTTTGGTCATGTTGTCAGAAGAGACCATTCCCTGAAGAAGGATATCATGCTTGGTCAAGTGGGGGGTCAGTGAAAAAGGTGAAGACCCTCAACAAGATGGATTGACACAGAGTGGTTCTACTCTGCCCTGTAAGGGCACTGTGAGTAGGAATTGACTCTTGGACAACAGGTTTTCTTGGTTTCGCTTCCTCCCTCAGGAAGTTGGGAGGAGAGAAATCACAGCTGGGTGTGAATGAGCTTGACTTTCCTTCTGAAGATGAGAATAATGATCAACCATGATGCTTTTCAAACCTCTTTCAGTGAAGAGGTAGGTAGTGAAAAATGACTCCTTTGCATTCCAGCACCTGCTTTCAGTGTTCTAGAATGTCATTTGTGTATAAACCTGTGGAAGTGAGTATTGCTGTGTTTCTGATGAAATCTTGATATCTTTATGACCAGTCTGTCAAGCTGCACTCTGTTTCATTTCTAGTAATAGCTGAAGAGAAAATGAAAACGTTCTTGACAAAATTGGAAATCACAGTGTATATCCGAGATGAGCGTACAGCAGGATAAGATTTAAAAAAAGATTTAAATTGTTTAACATCCAAAGATCATTCTAACTTTCTAGAAAAGAATCTCAAAGAACCAACGCGCTTGCTTGGGGACCGATGACATACTTTGCATGGTTAATTTGTAATGATGATGACCAGTGAGAATTGTGGGAAATTAATACAAGAGTTTTATACCTGAAATGACGAGCTAAGAAACCATTCTTTTTTTCTCTCTACCCCCCCAATTTTTTTTTTTTTTTGATTTATTATGATTTGGGTGAAGATTTACAGAGCAAATGCACTTTCCATACAGCAGTTCACATATACTTTGTCGCATGTCATTGACCACAGTTTACCACAATGTAACAGCTCCCCTCCCACGTCCTCCCCATAGTTACCTCTTCCCAGTGTCCATCCCTCCATACTCTCCTGCCCCCTGAGCTGTCTCCCTGTGCATAAGCAGCCCTTCCTTCTCCCATGATTGTTCTCGCTAGGGCGTGTGTCTACTTGAGGTAAATGTTTAACTCACATGCCTGTACTTTGTTTGGCTGGAAACCACAGGTGTGGGTTCAATTCCAGACCTGAAGGGCAGCTAGGGGCCATAGTCTCAGTGGTTCCACCAGGCTCTATTGGACCAGCAAACCTGGTCCCCACCACCTTTTTTTTTTTTTCCCTCCAAATGATTTTGAGTTTTGTTCCACATTGTTCTCCCTCTCTATCCAGGATCTCCTACATCCCTTCCAAGTGGATGACAGTGGTAGCCAGGCACCATCTAGTTCTTCTGGTCTCATAATTGTATAGGTTGCAGATCGGATGGTGTACCAGTCACTAGGACTGATTGTTTCCATTAATTTTGGTTTTCTTCTTTCTTCTTTGCTCTTGACAAGGAGAGACCCATCGTTGCATCTAGATGGCAGCTTGCTAGCTTTTAAGATCCTAGTTGCTACTCGCCAAAGTAGGAGGTGGAACAATGTTTTGTATAGTATGTTATGCCAATTGAGCTTGATGTCCCCTGCAACTATGGTCCCAAGCCTGCAGTATCAACCACTCGGTCACTCTGGGTAGCTGGCTGTGACCAAGCAATTTTTTTTTTTTTTGAGGAATTTTTATAACCACTTTAAGAGTATCAGGATTCCAACCCTTTCAAGTTAGATAATTCCCTCCAATTCAAAGACATCCATGCTTATTCTTTGAATATTTTATGAATAAAGAAGATTTTATTGCTTTCACTGTGTGCCAGGCTTTGTGCTTGGTGCTAAGGGTCAAAGGTGAGTGGTACAGTTTGTGCTCTCTGTTGTTAGGGGCTGTTGAATCCATTCTGAGTCATAGCAAGTCTACACACAACAGAACGAAACACTGCCCGGTCCGGCACCAGCGTCACAATCCTTGCTATGCCTGAGCCCATCATTGCAGCCACTGTGTCAATTCATCTTGTTGAGGGTCTTCCCCTTTTACACTGAACTGCTGCTTTACAGAGCATGATATTCTTCTCCAGGGAACGGTCCCTTCTGACCACATGACCAAAATAGGTGAGAGGAGGTCTGGCCACTCTCACTTCCAAGGAGCTTTCTGGCTGCACTTCTTCCAGGACAGATTTGTTCGTTCTTCTGGCAGTCCGTGGTATTTTCAGTGTTCTTCACCAATGTTGTTGTTGTTGTTATGTGCCGTCGAGTCAAACCCAACTCATAGCAACCCCTCCTTGGGTTTCCGAGGCAGTATTACTACGGAAGTAGGATTGCCCAACCTTCCTTCCGAGGAGTGGCTGGTGGGTTTGAACCGCCAGCCGTCTGATTAGCAGGCAAGTGCCCTAGCCACTATGCTACCAGGGCTCCCAATACTCAACTCAAAGGCATCAATTCTTCTTTGTTATTCCTAATTCATTGTCCAGCTTTCACATGCATATGAGGCGATTTAAAATGCCATGGCTTTGGTTAGGTTCACCTTAGTCTTCAAAGTGACATCTTTGTTCTTCAACACTTAAAAGAGGTCTTTTGCAGCATCTTTGCCTCTAATGCAATATGATGTTTGATTTCTTGTCTGCTGCTTCTATGAGTCTTGATTGTGGTTCCAAGTAAAACAAAATATTTGACAACTTCGATCTTTTCTCCATTTATCATGATGTAGCTTACTGGTCCAGTTGTGAGGATTTTTATTTTCTTTACACTGAGGGGCTCTTTAGGTACTCATATTCTATTATAAGAAATGAGTATTTAAACCCTTTATCTCCATGGAAGATAAATACTAAACTAAATCCTGAACATGGTGTAACAGAAGCTTGTAGGAAGGAAGGATTCGTTTGGGCTTGGAGGTAAGAAAAATTCACAGGAGAGGTGACTCCTAAACAAATTGGGTATTGTTGGATGAATAGGAGTGGATCAGGTGGAGATGTAGGGGAAGGGCATTTCAGGTAGGGAAACAGTATGAGCAAAGACAGAGGAATAAAAATGCCTGATATACTCTTGGAACATGAGGTGAGAAGACCACAGTGGATGTTCTGTGGATCAGCAAACATGGAGGTTGGGAAAAGGTTAGCATGTGTTGATACCACACTAAGGATTTTGGATTTTGTTCTTTGATTGGTGGGAAGCCATCCATTATGAAGCAGAAATGTAAGACTATTAGATTAACAGTTTTTTGGAAAGACCATTTCAGTGTATATTGAGATTGGTTGGAGGGGAGGAGGCTGTTGCTGTCATTTCTCATGTAAGGTGCCCATGGAGGAATGAGACGAGGAAGAAAAGAGAGAGAGGGTGGGTTCCTGAGACCCTATAGAGTGGGATCAACAGCATGTGGAGATAACTATGAGAGAAGAGGGAGGGAGAGGGCTCAAAGAAGAGGTCAAGGCTTTTAGCTGGGGCAAGACAATGACCCTTTGAGGCCTAGTACATTCTATTTGTGTATCTATGGAAGGAAGTTACAGACACGGCTGAGTTTGTGTTGTCACATTAATTATAAAAGCTTTAAAGGGAAAAAAAATCCCAGAGGGAATAAAGATTTTCTGAAAAGCATTCTTGTCTACAGGAAGCTGCATACAAGTGGGAAAACCTTGACATTTAATTGATTTCAGTAATCTTGATGACACTGTTTTCATTCAGGCTGTGTAGTGGGGCTTTGAAACTGGGAAAAATTGACAGACAGGCCCTTATTAGAGGAAACAAAATGGTTCCAAATTTCAAGGTTGAATATTTTTCTTGTCATAGATAAAAATAATACCTCGTCATTTCTAACAATCTGAATGATACTTAGCGTTATTTATCTCCTTCAGTAGGTACACCCTAAAATATTCCAGATAATAAAATCTGAGAAGTATGAATGGCACATTTAAAAATATGAATACTCCCCCTCTTCACTTATCAACATTGGTTAGCTTCTGAAGGCCGGGTTGTTAGGCGAAAATTGGCATCATCTAGAAAAGGAGGATGGTCACAGGTTACAAAATGGAGGCTGACTACATCAGTACACAACTGCCAGATTACATGGTTATATAACTGTCAGACCACTGTGGATTATGGCCGAGCCACATTGACACATAACCTTAACCATCACAGCCAGCGTTACTCTCGCCTCACACTTTGGCATTTGTTATTGCCAGACGTACATCATTAATGAGCAACATAGGTAGTAGATTTTTTTTCCTATTGTCATAAATGGGAAATGTTGGGTAATTGAGGAGTAGGTGTATATGAAAACATCTTGCTTTGTAGCTTTGCCTTGGGAATGATGTAAATTTCTTTTGTAATTATAAAAAGTCAAACTGAAAATGAAAAGTAATATTTCAAAATCAAAAACAAAATGAAACCAATGAATCTAACTCTGTGTTCACTTGTGACTTTACTATACACAAGTGACTTTTTTTTTTTTTTTTCACAAGTGACTTTAAACAAATCACCTATTTTATATAGAAGGGAAAGAAACCTCGGCTAAGCAAAGCACTAGTTAAGAAGAACAAAATAGGAGGAGGTCTCATACTCTTCAATCTCGAAACCTGCTATCCAGCCGCAGTGGTGAAAACAGCTGGGTATTTGTACAACCACAGACATAAAAGACCCATCAATGTATAGATGGCTGATCCTTTTTTTTTTTAATTGTGGTTTGGGTGAAAGTTTACAGAGCAAATTAATTTTCCAGACAACAGTTCATACACATTCTGTTTCATGACATTGACTGCAATCTTTATAATGTAACGGCTCACTTCCCGCTGCCTCCCTGTGGTTGCCTTTCCCTGTGTCCTTCTTTCCTCTGCCTTCCTGCCCTCTGAGCTGTTTCCCTGTGCAAATACTGCCCTGCTGGTCTCCCATGATTGATTGTTCTAAGGAGTGTACCTACCTGGTGTAAATGTTCACCTTATATGTCTGTCTATTGTTTGGCTGGAAGCCATGGCAGTGAGTTCAATTGTAGGCCTGAAGTTTGACTAGAGGCCATAGTCTGAGGGGTTTCACCAGTCTCTATCAGACCAGTAAACCTGATTTTTTTTTTTTAATGATTTTGTGTTTTGTTCCACTTATTTCTCCTACTTTATCCAGAATCTCCAACACTGATCCCTTTCCAAGTGGTTGACGGTGGTAGCCGGGTACCACCTGATTCTTCTGGTCTCAGAGTCATGATGGCTGAGGTTCACGTGCCATAGATAGGTGATCTTTGACAGAGGGCTGATGTCTGTTAAATGAGCGCAAAAAGTCTCTTCAACAGATGGTGCTGGCAAAACTGGATATCCATTTGTAGAAAAATGAAACAAAATTTACAGAAGATATCAACACCTCAACATCACAAAGATGACACAATCCAATTAAAAAATGGGCAAAGAACATGAATAGATGCCTCACCAAAGAAGATATTCAGGCAGCCAGCAAACATATAAAGAAATGCTTTCAATCACTAGCCATTAGAGAGACGCAAATCAATCCAATGATGAGATATTATCTCACCTCAGCACTAATAGCAAAGTTCAATAAGACAGGAAACAACAAATGCTGGTGAAAATGTGGAGATACTGGAACTCTCATACACTGCTGGTGGGACCATAAAATGGTGCAAACACTGTGGAAAATGGCATGGCTCTTCTTTAAAAAGTTGGAAATAGAAATACCATTTGACTTAGCAATCCCACACCAGGTATATATCCTAAAGAACTGAGAACAGGGGCACAAGCAGTTATATGTACACCCATGTACATTATAGTACCATTCACAATAATGAAGAGATGGAAACAACCTAAGTACCTATCAACGGATGAATGGATAACCAAAGTATGGTACGTACATACAGTGGAATACTTCGCAAGCTAAGAATAATAAAGAATCCGTGAAAAACTTCATAATATGGATGAACTTGAAGGACACGATGCTGAGTAAAAAAGTCAATCACAAAAGTACAAATATCGTATGAGTCCACTATTAGAAAAAGTCAAGGAAAAGTTTACACATGGAAAGAAACATTCTTTGATCATTACTAGGGATGGAAGGGGAGAAGAGGAAAAATTACTAGGCAGGTAAGAGGCACATATTGGTTTGGGTGAAGGGAAAGGCAATATATCAAAAGTGGGTGACCAGCACAACACCACTAAGGAAAAGGAAGACACACAGAGGTGCACAAGATTTACAGACAGTAAAGGTAACAACTATTACATGCACAATATTGCCTTATGAGTAATGACAAGCATTCATCTATGAGTGGTTATATAAGTAGTCAGGCAAGATGATGAGACACAGGTAGGCAAACAGGATTATACCCATGGCCATATATAGGTTGGCGGACAACATTTCTACATATGTATTTGCATGTGCTATAAAAATGCCTATGTATATGCAGTAGAGCTAAGTGCCTAAGGCATTTGATTGCTAACCAGAAAGCTGGCAGTTCAAACCCATCAGCCACTCCTCAGAAGGAAGACTGAGCAATGTCTGCTTCCACGGAGACACCGCCTTGGAAACCCAAGGAGGGGTCATTATGAGTTGGAACCAACTCAATGGCAGTGAGAACAGGAACAAAGGTTATGATAACTTCTTAGTCACAATCAAACACCTTGAGGGAGTGAGTCACTGGGCCTGTGGGCTTGGAAGCATAATTGAGGGTTGTACAACATAGTCCACAAGCACTTGTTCTACATCCTACTTTTGGTGAGTAGTGACTGGGGTCTTAAATGCTTGTGAGGGGCCTTCTAAAATGCAACTATTGGTCTCTTCTTGTCCAAAACAAAGAAGAATGAAGAAAATAAAAAACAATCAGAGACTGATGGAAGCAATCAATCCAAGGGACTAGTGGACCATCGGAAGCTCAGCCTACATGACCCTGAGACTAGAAGAACTAGGTGGTGGCCTGCTTCCTCTGCCAATCACTACAAAAGGGATCAAAAGTGGAGGTCCTGCATAGAATGGAAGAAAATTGTGGAGAAAACTCAAAATCATAAAAGAAAGACCAGGCTTAACTAATCTGATAGAGGCTGGTAGAAACCCTGAGACTATGGGCCTGGAACTAAACTCACTTCC
>NW_006921784.1:248040-253215 GCF_000298275.1 Orycteropus afer afer
AACGTTTGCTCAGGGATAAAGCTCAGAAGGCAGGAAGAAGTCCAGAGGGAAATAGTAACCACAGAGAGGAGGTGGGAGTACTTTACATGGTGGGGACTGCAATCAATGCGTATTTTGCAAACAAAATGTGTATGACCTGTTGAATGGAAAACCAGTCTGCTCTGTAAACTTCCACCCAAATCACAATACAAAGTTTAAATAAAATAAAATAAAGTTTAAATAAATAAAATGACTTGTTAAAAGACTGAGAATGACAATTTAAAGAATATTAAACGTCGTAAGCATGAAAAAAAGAAAAAAAAAACAAAGCAGTATGACAGTACATCCTTAGAAGGAAATACCTCAAGGACAAAAAGAACTACCAAAAGAACATAACCTCTTCTCATTAATCATATTATTATTGATCCTACTGGTATTGTTGGAGTCCTTGGGTGGGTGGTGTAAATGGTTAACGAGCTTGGCCGCTAACCAAAAGGTTGGCAGTTTGAATTTACCCAGAAGAGCCTTGGAAGAAGAGTCTGGTGACCTACTTCTGAAAAGTCAGCCACTGAAAGCCCTATGGAGCCCAGTTCTACCCTGAAACCCACAGGGTCACCAGGTGTCAGAGTTGACATGATTGTAATTTGTGTTTTAATTGGGGACAGTCAAGCTAGCTTTCCAAAGGTGGTGTATGATCTGTGGACTATTTTCATGAGCTCATGTCTGTTCTGTTTAACACATGACAGTTGCTCTATAAATAGCACTGTTTGGATGATTAATAGCTCTACAGAAAAAATAGTAAATGACATGAAATAAATGAGAAATGGGGAGTTAACGACCGTAGAGCAATTCGTGGGCAGCAGACCTCATGCGTTTTTGCCGTTGTTTTTGGTAAGATCACCAGTCCTTTCACTCAGGTCTTCAGATAGGCACCACTGGCATTTCCTGGGAGGATACCTTTATCCTCCACTGAGTCAACATAAAAGAGAAAAGAAACACGGATGGTGCCAGATATTTCTGTAATGATCCACTTTGTAGTCAGCTATTGCCATGATAAGGCTGCTTAGCAACGCTGGAATCTCAGTCTTACAACCAATAACATGTATTTCTTTCCCACAGGTCTAGGCATTAGCCATGGTTCATGTGTTTCTCTTGTTGGGCCCTGGAGGGAGGCGCCATGGCTGTCTGGGACATGCTCATCTCATGGTGATGGCAAGTGTGCAAGAGGCCAAGCCACAGTGCATAAACATGTCTAAAGCCTCTGCATCACTTCTTCTCGTGGACCATTGGCCAAAGCAAGTCACCAGGCCATACCCAGTGCAGTAAGGGAGTCCACTTACTCTGTCTACACTGAAGGGCAGGAGGGGGAGGAAGAATTGTGAACAGACAACACTGTCTGTCATTCCCACATAACTCTCATACCCATACCAGGAGGGTCATCCGTGGTGGACAGCTTTCAGTGGAACTTCCAGACTAAGACTAGGAAGAAATGCCTGGTGATCTACTTCCAAAAATCAGCCAATGGAAACCCTATGGGTCATAACAGAATATTGTCCAATATTGTGCTAGAAGATGTTATTAGTTTCTATTTTCAGCATGCATGACCTATTGGGGATAATTAGTCCCACCTTTATTACTGGTTGGGAAAGTAGAAGCTCCCTGAATGATTTTTCTTATGGAAAAAAAAGATGATGATTGTGATAATGTTGTTAGTTACTATTGGGTTAGTTCCTACTCGTGGGCATCTTATGCGTAGCAGAATGAAATGTTGCCTGGTCCTGTACCATTGGAATGCTCAGCACATCGTTGTGCTCACTGTGTTTCTAGTGCCTGCAACTTAGGGGGGTCATCTACAGCACACTATTGGACACTGTCCTGTTGTGATCCATAAGGCTCCCATTGGCTGATTTTCAGAAATAGATTCAGGCCTTTGTTCCGACTCTTAGTCTGGAAGCTCCCCTCAAACCTGTCCACCATGGGTGACCTTGCTGGGATTTGAAATACCAGCAGCATAGCTTCCACTGTCACGGTAACATGCAAGACACCACAGTACAACACACTGACAGGTGGTGCGTGATGATGATAACCACAATTTATTGTCTGCTCCATGTCACATGGCTTATCTTTGTGACCTTCTTCGTATCTTCCACCCTCCTGTGCAGAAGACACCAGGGTGAACACATTTTATAGATGAGGAAGTTGAAATTCTGGGAAGTTCAGTGACTTCCCTAGGACCACACAATTAGTAAGTATGTGGCAAGCTGCATTCAAATCTGAATTTGAAGCCCGTGCTTTAATCCTGAGGCTGCCTTGATGCGTTCATCCTCAAGGGACATTCCTGGTCTCAGTATTTTTTTATAGTAGACTTTTTATTTTAAAATAGTTTTAAATTTGCATACAAGTTATGAAAATAGTCCAGAGAGAGTTACATTATACTGAACACCCAGTTTCCTCTTTCATAAGCATCTGACATGAGTGTGGTACATTTCCCACAAGTAATGAACTGATATTGTTACATTGTTACTAACTACAGCCCATACTTTCTTCAGATTTCCTTATGTTTACCTGACACCTTTTTTCTGTTCCAGAATCCTATCTAGAGTACCACATTGTTTATAGTTTTCACGTCTCCTTAGGCTTCTCTGGGCCATGATGGTTTCCCAATGTTCCCTTGTTTTTGACGATCTTGACAGTTTTCAGGAGTCCTGGTCAGGTATTTTTGTAGGATGTCCATCACCTGGGATTTGTATGATGGTTTATTCATAATCAGACTGGGATAATATGTTTTTGGAGAAAGACCATGAAGATGAAGTGTCATTCTCATCACATCAGATCAAGTGTACATTCTGTCAGAATAAACTTACCATTGTTGATGTTGACTTTGATCAACTGGACAAGGTCAGGCTTCTTCACTGTAAAGTTATTCTCCCCGCACACCTTTGGATGGAAGTCACTATGTACAGCCCACACTTAAGCACTTGGGAGTTATGCTCCACCTCATCGAGAGCAGAATATGTACATAAGTTATTTTGAATGCTTTCGGCACCAAAGATTTGTCTGTTCTCCCTCATTTATTCAGTGGAAGCTTGAGTGTTGCTAGGATACTGAACAGGTTTGTTGCTATGAGTGTCCCAGCTAAGACAATTAGGAAGAGAAGCCTGGCCATCTATTTCTGGAAATCCACCAGTGAAAATCCTGTGGACCACTATGTTTCTAATCCTTAACCAATCATGGGGAGGGTGCAGGATCGGGCAGCGTTTCATTCTATTGTGCACGGAGTGCCATGAGTCGTGGTCTGACTCCATGGCAGGTAACAACATTTATTTACATCAGTATGGATTTATGGATGTTTAGTTCATGCTTTGAGTTCTAATCCAATACTCCTTAATTTTGTTGCTCAAATTGTTCCTGCTTTGGCCATTGAGGCGTCTAGCTGTGGGCTTCCGTGTCCTTTTGACGCACCCCGATGGTTGGGTTGGGTGCATGTGGATTTTGTTTTTGTTTGAGTGCTTCCGTGCTTTCTGGCACTCCCAGTTCCTGCTGGCTCATCGTGTGTATTTCCTGCCCTAGTCCTAGAATCAGCTGTTTCTCCAGGGAGCCCTAGGGAGTGGTGGTAAAGACCAAGATCAGAGCGCTAAGCGTTGGGTCTAGCATTTTTGATTGTGGGTTTCTCCTTCCCACTAGAGAGTGCAGGACCTGTCTCCAATTATTGTCACCTTTTCAGAGTGTAGAGCTTTGGCGACGTTCAGTCTCTGGTTGCTTTCTGCTGTTGGGGGCTGAACCTCTGCCAGCTCCACTTTCTTGGCTCCTCTGTAAGCTGAGCTGCTCCTTGACTGCTGGGCATGAATGCTTCATGGTTCTGAGCAGGGGGAAGGCTGCCTTGTCTCCAATCCAGCACCTTCTGACTGATGCATAATTCTTTGGCGACTCCTTTGGCCTCAGTGGCCCTGGATTTAGGCCATGAGGAGTGAGGTTAACCACAGCCTGGAATTCCACCCTTGGGTCATGTGTGACCACTCAGGGCATATTAGCTTGGTCAATGTCTGGAACATGTCTCCTTTTGTGTGCTGGAAACTTCAGTGCCTACTCACTCAAACTCACTGCTGTCGAGTGGATTGCGACTCATAGTGACCCCTCCTTGGGTTTCTGAGGCAGTATCTCTATGGAAGTAGATTGCCCAGTCTTCCTTGGGAGGAGTGGCTGGTGGGTTTGAACCATCAGCCTTCTGGTTAGCAGTCAAATGCCTTAGGTGCAATGCCACCAGAGCTCTTTCTCCCTCACTCTTGAAAAATAGCCTCAGAAAGTATGTTATTCACTGCAAGTTTGAGAAACCCCACCATACTGGCTTCTTGTTGTCTTGTTCTGCTGAATCGATTCTGACTCATGATGACCCCAGATGTTATAGAGTAGAACTGCCCCATAGGGTTTTCCTGGCAGTAATCTTTATGGAAGCAGATCAGCAGGCCTTTTCTTCCAAGGTGCCCTTGCTGCAGAATAAACAGCCACAACCTTCCTGTGGCAGACAACAGTAAGAATTCGTTTAGTTCATAGTCTGTAGGTTGGGGAAGGGTTGGTTGATGTAGGTGGAGTGGGTGAGTGGCTCTGCTGATCTCCGCGGGGGTCACTCACGCATCCGAGAGCTGGCCATCAAGGCTGGGTGATCTAGGGATGACTGGCCAGGGTGGCTCTGTTCCCTGCGTCTTTCACCCTTCTTCTGGGACCCATGCACTTGCCCAAGCATGTTCTACCAACAGCAGTAGCAGAAGCACAAAAGAGCAAGTGGAAACTACGAGGTCCCTCGAGGCCTACGCTCAGAACTAGCATGTAGTCTCCTCCACCTCATTCTATTGGCCAGAACAAGTCACGTGGCTTAACTCAGCATCCAGGGGCTGGGAGAAAGACTCCATGCCTGGAGGTGGCATACTGTACTTTTTGCTTCAACCTCGGTCAATAAATAGCCTTTGTGTTTTCAGCCAAATAGTAGAGTTTCCATTACATATATGTACCCAAACTGTACTCAACAGACTTAGCATGTGTTTTGATCCTCTAGTGCTGCTCCAGCAGAAGATGCCATGAATGGGTGGCTGCAACAAACAGGCATTCTATTCTCTTACAGTCTAGGAGGCTAGGAGTCTTGAGTTCAAAGTGCCAGCTCTAGGGTCTGGGTGAAAGTTTACAGAGCAAATTCATTTTCCA
>NW_006921784.1:254400-254985 GCF_000298275.1 Orycteropus afer afer
ACACTACCCCCTGTGTGTTGTCGTTGTTGTTGTTATGTGCCATTGAGTCAGACCCGACTCATAGTGACCCCTCCTTGGGTTTCCAAGGCAGTATCACTGCATACCTAATAGTTCAGCCTGTCCACCCATCTATATACCTATAGATCAATGTTTGTGGAGGCTTCTCTTAACTCAGGCAGCTGCTGGCTGCTGAGGTCAACAAACCCAAGGTCGACAAGTAGAATGCCACAGTCCCAAGATTATCAAACAACATAGCAGGCTACTAGTTGAAATCCAGAAACAGTCCCAAGATCAGCAGGGCCATCATGACAGGCTGCTGAATGAAGATTTGGTTCCAAGTGTGCCAAAAAGCTAGAGACCTTTCTCAAAGCTGCTGCTTATATAGACTGGAGGCAGACCACATCCCTAAGGCTATTCAGCTGCTCACAGTGGATTCCACCATGGAGCTGATAACCAGTCTCATTATGGGGAATCACTACATCCAGCTGCCCATCCACTCAAAACCAGGCCCAGCCAAGCTGACACACAACTACCACAGCAGGTATCACTTTTATAATCAAATAATAATAATTGTTGCTGTTGTTG
>NW_006921784.1:255812-259124 GCF_000298275.1 Orycteropus afer afer
CCTGCTGATAACCCAGGCGCTATGTTCTCTTCCTTCTCCACAGAGGCGTCTCCTCCAGGCTGCAATCTGAGAGCCTCCGCTTGGGGGAACAAAACGACTCCTGGTGCCTGTTGGCAGTTCAGCATGATCTCTTCTTCCCACTTCCTTGTTAGGACACGAGAATAGCAATAGTTCCTTTAATTTCAGAAGAACTGAAAATTCTTTTTCTCTGCGCTGTGGGGTAACTCTCCCTGCCCCTCACATACACCCCTACAGGTTTTGGGGGACTCTTCTCAATAAAATGCTGTTACTGAATGTAAATCTGAAAACAAATGTCAAGGAATGCAGCTCAAGGCAGCTGTATCTTTTGATTTTCTTAGCAAAGAGCCAACACGTCTAATCAAAAGCCATCTTCTCCACCTGGTTCTTCTGTTTCTCTGAGGTACGGAGAAATGGAGGTACTTCTAACTTTCTGAAAGATAATGTCCTGTTGGGTTGTAGCCTTAGAGAGCTGCTCTAGAAATGGATGTGCACATGCGCTGTTTCTTTCTTTCTTTCTTATTTATTTATTGCCGTGGTCCCTCCTCTCCCCTCCCACCCTGGTAACCAACAAAGAAAGTTTCCTTCCATATGTAAACCTTTCCTTGACTTTTTACAACAATGAACTAATACAATATCTTTCTTTCTTTTAAATAGTATTTTACTGTGTTTTCAGGGAAGGTTTGCACAGCAGTTCAGGTTCCCATTCAGCATTCTCTACACATGTTCCGTGACATTGATTACGTATTTCACAATGTGTGAACGTTCTCAATACTTCTGTTCTGGTTGTTCTGTTTCCATTCATCTAGTGTTTTGCCCTGACATTCTTATCTTTCTTTTAAAGTAATTTTTGATTGTGTGGTCTCACACAGGTGATATTTTAAAGAAGCACAGTACTCACAGGTGATACATGGGCTCTTCTTGATGAACTGACAGAAATGTGAAGGGCTAGGGTGAACTGATATGGCAGTGATTGGATGGCAAGGGAGACCAAGATTTCCCTGTTCATTCGTTTCCCCCCTTTTGATCATCTTCCTAGTATTCAAATGAACCAGCCTCTAGAAATGGTACCTGGTATTTCTGTGTTCGTATGCTTTCATATACCACCTCTTATCTCTCCTCTCAACGTCACTTCTCCATCTTCTCTGGGTCATTTTGTTTGTTGACCTGATTCATGTTGTCACTCTTATCAGGGAGTTCCACCTGCAGTTTGGAGCCATTTCCTGGAATGGTGAAATCATGGCAGCACCATGTGTGTCAGAGTAGGGCTGTGCCTCATAGGGTTTACTAAGACTGATTTTTGAGATGTGAATTGCCAGGCCTTTCTTCCAAGGGGCTCTGGGTACATCTGGACCATCAGCTCTGTGTCAGCAGCTGAGGACTTCACTGTTTGTACTACCCAGGGACTTATATTTCAGGGAGTCCTGGACTTAGGATTTTGTGCTGCATCCTGGGTGCACATGAAGGTGACTGTCCACATTTCTCTTGAGGAGCCATGGCCCAGAAAGGGTAAATATTTGCTCCATACGTGATTTATTACCTTTCAGATTGTGATTAAAGTTTAACTTTCATTGAACGACTGCTCCATCTACGTAGATAAAAATAACTACTTGAGCACATTGTGGTCTCTCTGACTCCCCACTACTCCCTTCTTTCCACAGCTGTTTGTTTTGAAAATAAAAACATTGTCATGACGCTGTGTCTCCTTAACACATTCAATGGCTCCCTATTGCCCTCAAGATTCAGTCCACCAACTCAGGTTTTAAGGTCCTGCAGGGTCTGGCTCTTCAGTGACATCTCCAGCCCCATGCTTCAGTGCTGACACATGGGCCAGAAACTGGTTGTGTCAGTGAGGGGTCACCTGGGGAAGCAGAATCTAACGGCATTAGGGAGTAAGGATTACACACCATAGACATCAGAACATCTGTGGGAGGAGCTGGAGAAGTGAAGGCCCATGAAAGGGAGTTGAGGGATCAGAGAGAAGTCATTCAAGCCCCTGAGTCAGAGCTTGTAGAGAAATCTGGACACTTGATGTGGTAGCACCACGAAAGAGGCTGATGTAGGAGACTGGAATGTGTTGATTCTCTGTGGTGACGGCCTCTGAATTCACAGCTAAACATCTGCAGGTGAGCTTGGCACCGCTGCTGGTCCACAGAGCAGGAGCAGAGATGAATAGGGTGCAGGGAAGAGCAGTGGCCTGTCTCTCACCACCTCCAATCAGTGATGACCTTCAGAGCACAGTGGCTGCCGCTTCACTTTGGCCTTCCTGGTCTCGCACAGCTTCACTCTGGGGCCACTTTAACCGGGAACCATAGAGGGAGAGGGGTCTGGGGAACATGGCTCCCAGCATGACCAAGTTTCAAATAGAACAATCTAGCCGAGTGGGATGGAGTGAAAAATAATGGAGACAGAGTCTATGTGTTCAAGGAACAGGGAGGGAGAACAGAGAGGTGGTTTGGGGGAATTTTGCTATTTGAGGTCATCCCTCCTCCAGATTGTACCAAATCTTTGGCAAAATCTGCACCCCTTGAACCTACTGTTCAAGTTGGATTTACTTCTATCCTTTTCCTTCTTACTGCCCCCACACCTCCCTGCCTCACCCCTACCCTCCCTTCCTCATCTGCTCCATCCCTCCTCCTTTCACTTCTGCCATAGTTTGCTACTGCTGCTGTAACTCAGTACCACAAGTGGGTGGCCTAGAACAGAATGTATTTTCCCATAGTTCTGCAGATTGAAAGTCCAAATCAGGATCTCGGTGGTGTCGATCCTTCCTTGCCGGTAGACCAGAGCCTGCGTTGTTTCTCGACAGTCCTTACATGGGGTCTGTCTCCCCTGGTATGTACTTGTGTTTGGATCTCATCTGCCCTTTGTACAACTCAGAGGTGGACACACTGATATGACTTCACTAACACAAGAAAACCATGTTTCCAAATAGGGCCACATGCACAGGTCAGTGGGGCTCCCTGCTTTAGGGGGACGCGATCCTATCCGTAGCAACGTCTTCCTCCCTTCTGGACTTCCTGAGACAGTTCTGCAGGTGGCCTGGGGAAGAACAGCTGCAGAGGTGGCCCAAGCACACAGAACCTCCATGTCATTAAAAGGGGACATGAGTTTCCAATGCCGAGAAGCCACAATCCAGCCCAACCCTTTCTTTTGATGTTAGACTTAAATCTTTCAAAGTCACACGAACATTGCCTCCTAGTTGTAAATCTGGCAACACAGAAGTCTAGAAGCAAAACAAGAAATAAGAATGATGTCTCTCCTGCTCCGTCCCAGCCCCACTTACTCCTGGTT
>NW_006921784.1:259552-261575 GCF_000298275.1 Orycteropus afer afer
GCTACGTTCGTATAACCTTTGATAATGGCCCCCAAGAAGAAGTACATTTTACAAAACATCCCAGTATACACTTAACACATACATGCACACACACACACACGTGCATGCACACATGCACAAGCACACGTGCACACACACAAACACGCACACACACATCCCTACGTACCTGGAGCAAATGTTTCACAAGACAGTGCCTAGCCCTGGCCGTGTGTGAGTCACTTGGATGATTTTTATTCTTTCCCTTTTCACCTCATTATTTAAAAAGGCAGCTTGCATCCCTCTAAATGGATCTCATGAGCTACCAGTTGGCCTTAAGTCACAGCTGAAAAAATACTGATCTAGGGCATCTCTTTTTGCAATCAAGGAATCTTGGGAAGAAGCACAGTTAGTCATCAGAAAGTTGCTTGGTATGCCTAGAATCAGAGACAAGAGTGTTGGAACGTTTGGAGGGTGTGGTAGTTATGTTTGTGTGTCAGCTTGGCTGGGCCTGGTTGAGTGGCTGGCAGCTGGTGGTAGTTATTCCCCATGATGAGACTGGCAATCAGCTCCATGATGGGATGGATCTACCACAAGCAGCTGAGTAGCTGCCTTTGGGATGTGGTCTGCTTCCTGTATATAAGGAGAAGGCTTGGGAATGGTCTCTAGCTTATGGCATGCTTGGACCCTGCTTGTAGCTGTGTCTTTGTTGAGCAGCCTGTCATGCGCTGCCAACCTTGGGACTTATAATGGACTTGAATTAATGGCCTGCCGTGTGGTTTGGTAACATCAGGACTGTGCCTTTTTATTTGTTAACCTTGGGTTTTTCAGCCTCAGCAGCCAGCAGCTGTCTGAGTGAAGAAATGCCTCTCACTCCAGTGGGCTGGGAGCAGGAGGCAGAGCTGGACCCCAAGGCTGAGGGGCTTTTACCCAGCCCCTAGAGCCTGGCACTTGAACTTGGACTTAAAGCCTCCAAATTGTAAGAACAGACTCCTGTTTGTTAAGGCCATCCCATTTGTGGTGTATTCCCGTCAGAGCAGCACTCGGGAACCAGAACAGAGGGAGAGTTCAGGGAGGCTGCAGTAGGTTCTGGTGGAGTATTTCTGCCCCACTATACTTTTCCAGTGACCAGAATGTTCTTGTTTGCCAAGGAAGGATAATTGCTCACATTTACTGAGGGCCTATAGTGTGCTAAGTGATGGAGAGTAAAAGAAAAAACATCAATAAAAGCGGTCAAATAATGTGGGAGAAATGAAACCAAACCCAAATCCACTGCCATCAAGTTGATTCTGACTCATAACAACCCCCACAGGGTTTCCAAAGCTGTAAATCTTTCTACAGGTACATTGCCTCATCTTCCTCCCATGGAGCAGCTGGTGGGTTTTAACCACCAGCCTTCTGGTCAGCAGCCAAATGCCTTACCCAGAGTGCCACCAGACCTCCTGTTGGTAGGAATGAGTAGACAGATCAAAGTGAGGGAAAGCCAGTCCCTGCTAGCCATCAGATCCAAAGGTGAGTAGGATGGAAAATGAGTTGTTTCAGCACCAGCTGGCATCAGTGAGACATGCAGGGGACTACCTGCCAGTCATGTCACTTTGGTCACAGAGCATGCTATAGTTGGCATCTGCTGGGGACAAAAACCAGTAAGCAGCACTTTACCAGGAATGGCTGCTCAGGTTCAACTGTGAGGCCCAAGACACCAGGCCCCTCTCAGTGTTATCAGCACAAGAGATCCCGAGTGGAATGCTGTGGCCAGGATCCCAAGTGGGATGAAGAGTGGGGACAGAGGAAGGGGAGGTTTTGGATGCACAGGATGCAGGCTATTCATCTCCATCTGCCTCTGGTCAAGTTTACCTGGATAATAAATCATGTAATTGAACTTCCATGTTCCTCCCTGGTCCACATCAGGGCATGGGAGAAACCTTGGGCTGCGAAAAGGGATACCTCTCTGCTGATACCCCAGGTGGGGCAACCAAGGCCACATGCTGCCCTGTGGGCAAGAAGGGTTAGGAACTGGAACAGATAGTCCACAGATGCTTTATTTTCA
>NW_006921784.1:261980-263528 GCF_000298275.1 Orycteropus afer afer
CCATGGCAGCAGCCATCAAGATATCAAGTGACATATTGTATTGGGTAAATCTGCTACAAAAGACTTCTTGAAAGTGTTAAAGAGCAAAGATGTCATGCTGAGGACTAAGATGCACTTGACCCAAGCCGTGGTTTTTTCTACTGCCCCATATGCACCTGAAAGTTGGACAGTGAATGAGGAAGACTGTAGAAGAATTGATGCATTTGAATTGTGGTGTTGGCAAAGAAAACGGAATATACCATGGACTACCAGAAGAACAAACAAATCTGTCTTGGAAGAAGTACAGCCAGAATGCTCCTTAGAAGTGAGAATGGTCAGACTTCATCTCTCATAGTTTGATCACGTTATCAGGAAGAACCAGTCCACAAAGAAGGATATCATTCTGGGTAAAGTAGAGGGTCAGTAAAAAGAGGAAGACCCTAAAGGAGATGGATTGATACAGTGGCTGCAACAATGGGCTCAATCATAACAATGGTTGTGAGGATAGCACAGGCCTGGGCAGTGTTTCGTTCTGTTGGGCATAGGGTTGCTTTGAGTCAAAACCAACTCAATAGTACCTAACAACAACATCATTTTAAAATACATTGTATTGAGGTTTTACATAATAAGTGCATGGCTCTATGATATGTATGTGTCTATGATCTTTAAAGTGTTAGCAATGATCCTGAGGATGGTTCAAGACCAGACACCATTTGTTCAGTTGTACATAGCGTCACTATGGGTTGGAACTGACTTGATGGCACCTAACAACAACAGGCAGAGCATGACGCTGGAAGCTATGCCTCTGGTATTTCAGATACTGGCAGAGTCACCCATGGTGGACAGGTTTCAATGGAGCTTCCAGACAAAGACAGAGTAGGAAGAAAGGTCTGGTGATCTACTTCCCCAAATCAGCCAGTGGAAACCCCATGGGTCACGACAGAATATTGTCTCGTATAGTGTTGGGAGATAAGCCCCAGGGGTTGGAAGGCACTCAGAATACACAGTGGCCACGACACTGGACTGGGGCACACCAGATGTCACAGGACCAGACAACACTTTGTCCAGTTGTACATGGGGTCACTGTGAGCCAGAGTGGAATCGATAGCAACAACAAAAACAATGTGAGTACTGCTCGATTGATGTGTAAAACATTTCTAGACCCTAGGAAGCACTGTCTCCTCCCTCTCAGTCAGTACCCCACACTGCTAACCACTGTTCTGACTGTTGTCAGCCTCCATCAGTTTTGACCGTTTTTAGATTCCAAAGAAATGGTCTCATACAGTATGTACACTTTTGTCAGTGGCTTCTACTCAACAGTATGTTTGTGTGGTTTGTTCACGTTACTACAGGCAGCAGAGTTTGTGCTTTTGCACTGCTGTATGGTATTCCATTGTACGGTCATGCCCCGATTTATCCATTAGACCGCTGATGGGTATTTGGGTTCTTGCCAGTCTTGACTATGAATAAAGCCACTGTGACCATTTGTGCACAGGGTTTTTGGTGGACATAAGCACTTACTTCTGTAGGGTGTAAAATTGCTTGGTCATAGGGTAAACATATTTGGCT
>NW_006921784.1:267483-269161 GCF_000298275.1 Orycteropus afer afer
GTGGGTTACAGAGTAGAACTGCTCCATAGCGTGGTTTTCTTGGCTCTAATTCTTACAGAAGCAATTCACCAGGTCTTTCTATACTGAAGAGCCATTGAGTAGGTTTGAATCACCAACTTTTAGGTTAGTAGTTGAGCACAAACTGTTTGCACCATCCAGAGACCTCAGCAGGCCACAAAGAATTAATTTTTTCCCATCTCTACATGAACTTGGCAGTGGATTTTTCCCCAGTCCAGCCTCAGCTGAGACCACAGCCCCAGCCAACATATTTGCAGCCCGTGAGAACCTGAACAGAGGACCCCTCTTATGCACTGCATTGTGTCCTCCCCAAAAGGAGAGGAGAGTCCTAATTCCTTCATCTGTCAATATGGAAATAGGAGTTTTCTTCTGTTATGTTAATGAGGCCCTGCTAAAATAGGGTGGGTCCCAAACCTAATCACTTCTGAATGGTATCTTGTGGAAAAGCAGAATAGATACACATACACATAGGAGGGGGACAAAGGGACTAATACCAAGGAACACAGGGGAACTCCCAGGGCTACCGACAATGAGGGACCATCCCCTACAGCTGATGGCTTTTCTGGACTTCCAGCCTCCAAAATTGTGAGACAATAAATTCCTGTTCTTGAAAGCCACCCACTTTGGGTATTTTTTGTTACAGCAGCACCAGGTAATTAAACAACCCTGCTAACCTACATCTGTGGCAAGAGATGGAGAAGCTCAATATCTTCAGCCAAAACAAAGCCGGGAGCTGACTGTGGAACAGACCATCAACTGCTTATATGCAAGTTCAAGTTGGAGCTGAGGACAATTAAAACAAGTCCACAAGAGCAAAAATATGACCTTCATTATATTCCTCTTGAATTTAGAGACCATCTGAAAACTAGATTGATGCATTGAACACCAATGACCAAAAACCAAGGAATTGTGGGATGACATCAAGAACATCATTCATGAAGAAAGCGAAAAGTTATTAAAAAGACTGGAAAGGTAGAAAATATAAAAATGGATGTTAGAAGAGACTCTGAAACTTGCCCTTGAGTGGAGAGTAGCTAAAGCAAAAGAAAGAAATGACAAGATAAAAGAGTTGAGCAGAAGATTTCAAAGAGTGGCTCGAGAAGACAAAGTCAATTATTGTAATGAAATGTGCAAAGACCTGGAGTTAGAAAACCAAAAGGGAAGAACATGTTCGGCATTTCTCAAGCTGAAAGAACTGAAGAAAAAAATTCAAGCCTCAAGTCACAATATTGAATGATGCAGGAAACATCAAAAGAAGATGGAAGGAATACACAGAGTCACTGTACCAAAAAGAATTGATTGATATTCATCCATTTCTGAAGGTGGCATATGATCAAGAACCAATGGTATTGAAGGAAGAAGTTGAAGCTGCACTGAAGGAATTGGTGAAAAACAAGGCCCCAGGAATTGACAGAATACCCATTGAGATGTTTCAACAAATGGATGCAACACTGGAGGCACTTACTTGGTTATGCCAAGAGATTTGGAAGACATTTAACTGGCCAACTGACTGGAAGAGATCGTATTTGTACCCATCTCAAAGAAAGGTGATCCCACAGAATGTGGAAATTATCAAACAATATCATTAATATCACATGCAAGTAAAATCTTACTAAAGATAAGTCAAACATGGTTGCAGCAGTGCATTGACAGAGAACTT
>NW_006921784.1:271153-275947 GCF_000298275.1 Orycteropus afer afer
AAAGATTACAGCCAAGAAAATCCAATGGAACAGTTCTACTCTGTAACACATGGGGTTGCCATGAGTTGGAATCCCCTTGAAGGTATGTGACAACAGCAAAATCAGGCAACCACACCTTTTCCAGAGGGGAGAACTCCCCCACCCCCATCCTCCCCCCAGGAGGTGCAGAAGTACTATTACTCATGACTGGCAGAAGGAGGCTTGGGGGCCAAACATCCCAGGACATCTGAACTGTGCTTCCACAGTCTTGGGAAATCACTTTCTCGCTTGTACGTTTGTTGGGCTCCTGGTGTGGTCAGAAGGGTCACAGACTCCCAAGAGGGCTGTTCATTGCAGCAACAAGTCTTGAGCAGAGGAATTTCCTAATCACGCACTTGGTGTCCACATGGCGAGCGGATGGATGGATCCCAAAGATGAGGAAACCCAGGGGAGAGGTCAGATACTGTCAAATGCCCCGTGGTGACCCAGGAGAACCTTTGTTCAGGGCCCGTGAGCTCCACAAGTCACCATTTGCATGTGGCATCTATTTGCATAGCACACGCTTGTCTCCAACACTTCCGAGGTGGAGGCAAAACAGATGTTTCTTTTCAAGGCTTCAAGGGTGGCGACCCTCTTGCCTGAGGTTGCTCCTCACTCCTGTTTGTTTAGAAAAATGAAGGCCTGCACAGCCAAGCAATCATTTGTTTGCTTCCTCTCATCCCTATTGAAAGCAGTGTATAAGGAAAGTCCATCCTCCCCACCATAGACACACACACATGCACGCATGCAAGCACACACCTGTTTGTTGGACTCTTATAGGAAGGGGAAAGTCATTATCCACAGAGCAGCCAGAGTTCTCTTAAAGCCAATCAGGTCATGACCCAGGCTTGCTATATACCCTTCTGTGACTCCCCACTGCTCTTCAGACAAAGACTCAGCTCTTGTGTGGCCTGGTAGGCTCCAGCCCCTGCCTCCTTTCAGGCCTCATCTCACACCGCATCCTCTTGATCTCTATCTGTCCTCTTGCCCCTCTCACGGCCTCTGCCCAGGCTCTACCCTCTACCTGGAAACTGTCTCCCTTCCTCTTCTGCTCATCCTTCCAGTCTCAGCTGTAATGTCACCTCCTCAGAGAAGCCTTCCTGGACTAACAAGTGCCTGCGAGGTCCCCTGTTGCGGGCACCCTCCACAATCTATTCTTTGGCACAAAGCAAATTTTAATGAAATGATCACTGACTTGCCAGTGAAGTCCCCTCTCCTTGATGCTTCTTGTTGCCTCAGGCCACTGTCCGTGTGCCAGTGGAGGCCTGTGTGCTGCTAGGAACAGATTTCAGTTGAGGTTCCAGAGTGAAAGAAACACAATAGGAAGAAAGGCCTGGTGATCTATTTCAGAAAATTAGTCCATGGAAACCCTGCGGATCCCAATGGAACACTTGTCTAATTTGCAGCCAATTGTGGGGAGACTGCAGGGCCAGGGAGCATTTTGTTGCCAGGAGTCACCATGAGCTGGGGGCCGAGTTGTGGGCAGCTGGTAACAACAACAGAAGCCTTGCTCCTCCTGTCATCACAGCGATTGTGCAAAGTAGGCCCCGAACAAATACTGAAATATTGGTTCAATACATGATTGATGGAACGAATGAAACTACCAATGAATGAATGAATGGAGAGCAATATGATTTTTAAATCCGAGACCTTACCTGGCCACCTGGGTGGGCTGGGAAGAAACTTCTCATCCTTCGATAATTATCCCTTTAGCTTTTGGGTTTGTGGTGGCTGGATTATGATTCCTTTCAGGGGACTACTCTCTGCTCTCATAGAGGACAGCCTTGTTGATATTGACAGGCTCTACACAGGCTCTCACAGGCTGGCAAGGTACGAAATGACATTAGCTCCTTTCAGTGACAAGGAGACTACCTCTGCCACCCCTACTGCAGGGTTGGGCAAGTTCCAATCCCCAATTAAGTGCAGCTGCTTCAAAACCGGCCCTGAGAATCGATTCTCTGAAGGAGAGAATTCTAGACTTGAGAGTGGCCAAGATTCCAGGACTTTCCGTGGTCTCCTGCCGACTGCCATGCTGCAACCTGTCTGGAAAAAATGTGCAGCAGATGCCTTGGGAGTGTGTATAGGGGTCGGTGGGCAGGTTGACAGCCATGTGACACTGTGTAGACCTATTCATAAGTCCTTATTCATAAGTCCTACTGAGCCCTTACCATGTGCCAGGTTCTTTACATGCCTTATCATCTTATTTAATCCTCACCTTAATCCTTGAAATGATTAACTACTCCGTGTAATATAGCAGATAACTGAATCTCGGGGAGGGGATGCTATTTGATCTAAGATCATGCAAGTGGCATTAGAAGTAAGATTCAAATTGAGATCTTCCTTAATTTGATGCCTTTAATTTTTCCACTTAATTACACCACAGATCCTGGTCACTCCAAGCCCAAAGAAGTTAGCCTGAGAGATTTGGGGGTATAAGGAAAAATTTGTGGTACTTAACACATCACACATGTGCATGTGAAACAAACAAACCCAATGTATGAAAATTCTTTTTAAGGGCAATGCCTACTATTTTATAATCAAGCATACCGTTTAAAATTCAGACACTTCTGGAAGAGTTAATCTACCAACACATTCATACTGAAGTATAAATGACTGATAGATTGTTTATGAGAGTAGCTTTTTTTTTTTTTTTTTTTTTTTAAATTAAGGTGGCATGAATGAGGAGCATGGAGAAGAGAGAGGGATGCTTATGGCTGAAAGGGAAAGGGGAGGTGGGAGGGAGGAGAAAAGGCTTAGGACAGAGGAGGGCCCCTGGAGTGAATCCTTGATGGTTTGCATTAGTGTTTCCAAACTCAACCAAGCTCACTGCCATCAAGTCAGTTCTGACTCACAGCAACCCTCATTGGGTTTCCAAGGTGGTAAATCTTTATAGAAGTAGATTGTCCTGTCTTCCTTCCATGGAGTGGCTGGTGGGTTTGAACTGCCAACCTTCTGGTTAGCAGTCAAATGCCTTAGGCACTATGCCACCAGAGCTCCTTGCATTAGCGTTTAGAGGTGGCTATGTGGCATCACTCCCTAGAAAGATGCCAGGGATGATATTTGAATGGGGACCTGAATGGTGAGAAGCCAAGAAACAGTCCTGGAAGAGAGTGTCTCGGGCAGAGAAGAGCCAGGGCAAAGACCCTGGTTTAGAATCAGCTTGGCCCATGGGTCTTGAGCTTAGTGAGTAGAGTGGGGATCATAGGAGGTGAGGTGGGAAATAGCATTTTATGGGATGTTAGAGCTTCTTGTACATGTTAATGTGTGCTGTGTTATATTGTTTGACTCAGCCACCCTGTAAAGCAGGATCACATTTAGAGTACAGGGTCAAGGGTGTAAGCTCTGGGTTCAGACTCGCTGTGCTGGGTGCCACTGAGTCGATTCCAACTTACAGTGACCCCATGTGACAGAGTAACACTACCCTATAGGGCTTTCTGGGCTGTAATCTTTACAGAAGCAGATGGCCAGGTCTTTTCTCCCATGAAACTGCTGGGTGGGTTTGAACCACTGATGTAAGCAGCTGAGTGTTTAACCATTTGTTCCACCAGGGTTCCTCCTGGGTTCTGACTACCTGGGTTCAAATCCTATGAAGGTAGTGATTGCACGACCTTTTGCAAGTGATTGAACATTTTTCTCATTTTCAAGACAAGCCCAACCATCTCCAACATAGGGTTTTGGGAAAGAATTAAGGAGACAGCCATGTTGTGGTTAGGTGTTGTTGGGTCAGTTCCGACTCATAACGACACTAGGTACGACTGAACAAAACACTGCCTGGTACTGCATTGCTATGCCTGAGTCCATTGTCACAGACTCTGTGTCAATCCATCTCACTGAGGGTCTTCTTCTTTTTTGCTGACTCTGTACTTTACCAAGTATGATGTCCTTCTCCAGGGACTGGTCCCTCCTGATAACATGCCCATGTACATAAGCCAAAGTGTCTCCATCCCCACTTCTCATGAGCATTCAGGCTGTACTTCTAAGATAGATTCATTCGTTTTCCTGGCAGTCCATGGTATCTTCAATATTCTTCACCAACACCATAATTCAGAGGCTCCAACTCTTCTTCCGTTTTCCTTATTCACTATCCAAATTTCCCATGCATATGAAATAATCAAAAATATCATGGCTTGGTCAGGCACAATTTAGTCTTCAAAGTGACATCTTTCTTCTCTTGCACTCTAAAGAGTTCTTTTGCAGCAGCTTTGCCCAATGCAATGTGTCATTTCCTATCTTGCCTGCTGCTTCTGTGGGCATTGATTGTGGACCCAAGTAAGATGAAATCTTGGACAACGTTAATATTTTCTCTATTTATCATGATGTTCCTTACTGTTCTAGTTGTGAGGATTTCTGTTTTCTTTCTGTTGAAGTGTAATCCAGACTGAAGGCTGAGATAGTCATAGTTTATACTTAATAAATGTCAGCTATTATTAATATTATGTCATGCAGCCAACATGGCTTAGTGGGGGGAGCATTTTAGTGAGGTTGCAGACCCCCTGGAATTGATTCTCAATCAGGTCTCAGCAGGTGAGTGATTCCTTTTTAGTGCCTGTCTCACTGATAACAACAAATATTTATTGAATGAATGAAAGCATGGACTAATGTGACATGTGCAGGGCAGAAATAGAAGGCAGAGCACAAAAGTGAGGATGGAGGCATTGGAAGGTAATTGGGGGGGCACGGGGGAGCCACTGAAGGTTTTCGAGCAGGTGGTTGTTTTGATTCTCCTGCTTTCAGGAAATTCTGGGGCAGGAGAGGGTCAGATGGATTGAAGGGGGG
>NW_006921784.1:276307-277179 GCF_000298275.1 Orycteropus afer afer
GGCTGTTAGTAATCTTTGGTTTCTATTTATCTGTTTATTTCTTTTAAGTGCGATCATACAGTATGTGTCCTTTGGCGACTGACTGACTTCACTCAACGTGTTTGCAAGTTTCATCCATGATGTAGCATGCGCAGGACTCCATTTCTCTTTATGACTGAGTCATGTTCTGTTGTATGGATAGACCACGTTGTGTTTATCCATGCATCTGATGATGGACATTTTGGTTGTTTTCACCTTTTGGCTATTGTGAACTGCAATGAACATTAGTGTACAGGTTTCTGTTTCTGTTTCTGCTTCACTTCTTTTGAGTATGTGAGTATGTACTTAGGGTTGGGGCTACTGGGTTATACAGTAATTCTAGGTCCAACTTTTTAAGGAACCACAAAATTGTTTTCCATAGTGGCTGTACCATTCCCACCAGCCAGATGAGAGTTCCAGTTCCTCCACAACCTTGCCAACACCACCTGTTGTTTTCCATTTATTTTTATTTTTTTATCATCCTAATGGGGTGAGGTGGTATCTCATTGTTGTACTCCGTTTTTGTACACATCTGGGGAATCTCCACATGTGATGCGCTGGCATCCCTACCATAGTACCCTCATCCAGGCCTCCTGGATGCTATCTTAGACCCCTTATTCACCTGCCACCCTACCTGTCCAATATCCCCAGCCAGAAGAGTCTTATAAGAAGGCCCATCAGAGCTTCTCCCTCTGCTCTTTGAAACCTTCCACCAGCTCCTCACTGCACCAGAAAAACAAAACAAAATGCCAAACCCACTGCCACTGAGTTGATTCCAACTCATAGTGAGTGACACTTTAGGGCAGAGTAGAGCTGCCCCATAGAGTTTTTTCCTTCTATTTTTTTTTTTTTTT
>NW_006921784.1:281170-288767 GCF_000298275.1 Orycteropus afer afer
TGTCTCCTTTTTTGGTATTTTCAAGCAAATTCTCCTGCTAGTTGGGGTTTAGTCCACTTTTGTATCCTTCCCTTCAAGGCTCAGGGGTCCAAGATTATTTTCTGTGTCAGTGTTAATTGGTTTCCCTTTTCTTTGACGAAGAGCGTCTGTGCAGTCCTTGTGCCTAGTCCGCCATCTTGGGTGGTAGTCCTATTTTACTTTTATTGAGGTGAAAACACACATTTGCCAACCTAACAACTTCTCCATTTACAGCTCAGGGACATTGATGACATTTTTCATGTTGTACCACCATTGTTGCTATCCTTTTCCAAAATGTTTCACCACCATTCGCCCCATAGAGCTTCCAGGCTGTACAACTTTACAGAAGCAGACTGCTTCACCTTTCTGCTGCAGGGTGGCTGGTAGGTTCAAACTACTAACCTTTTGCTTAGCAGCCAAATGACCAAATGATTTAACCACTTAAAGAAAAAAAAACTCACTGCTGCCAGGAGTGACCCCTCCTTGGGTTTCCAAGGCAGTGTGCCACCATAAAACAAAACAAAACAAACTTCACTGCCATTGAGTTGATTCTGACTCACAGTGACCCCCATTATGTGTCCAAGCCTGTTAATCTTTATAGAAGTAGATTGCCTCCTCTTTCTTCCGTGGAGCGCCTGGTGGGTTTGAACCACTGACCTTCTGGTTGGCAGCCAAATGCCTTAAGCACTACTCAGTTCCCCCTCCCATGGTTCCCAGGCCCTGTGGAATTTGTTGGCCATTCCAACCTCATCTCTCTCTCCTCTCCTCCTTTCTCTAGAGCCTGCCAGTTTGGGTTCAGCTGATTTAACCCTTCTCTAATCTAGAACCCTTCGAAGCAATGCCTGCCTGAATAGCTCCATGGACAGGACTAAAGGTCCCAGGTCAACCCAGAGGTGGGCTTCACATACTTTCATGTGCCCTGGAATAGCCAGGGTACCTCATCACAGTGCAGATCCTGCTTCAATAGGTTTGAGGTGAGACATAAGATTTCAACGGTTGGGTGAACTAGCATCTAGGCCCCAGGATCTTGTAAGAAGCACAAAATCTCAGACCCTGCCTAGGCCCTCCGAATCCCTGTCTGCATCTTTAGCACAGAAGCATCTGACGGTGCTAGCCCAACGTACATTTTAGGAACACGTGACAGCTTTCCAGGTGGCTCCCTGGGGTCCTCTGGGATCAAGATGATGCCAAGGCTAGCCCAGGTCCCATGATTTTGTTACGGAGTCTGACTTGGTTTGAGTCCATGGGCTCTGACAGAATGAGACCAGTTGGGGAGCTATTACAGCTACAGGGAGGGAAACAGCAGAGCTAGCTGAGAAGGGAGGAGGGGATGGGCTCCCAGAGATGCAGGATGGACTCATTAAATGCCTGCAGCCACCGGCCTATAACACTGGTACTGCTGCTGCTGCTGCTGCTGCTGCTGCTGCTGTTACTGGGTGCCATCAAGTCATTTCCAAATCATAGTGTGACACACTGTCCCACAGGGTTTTCTTGGCTGTAATCATGGAAGCAGACTGTCGGGTCTTTCAGCTGCTAGGTGAGGAAAGCCGAAAGCTGCTGAGCCTTTAGGCAGTAATTGAGTGTGTAGCCACTGTGCAACCAGGGCTCCTAATGACTGTGTGTCTGTAAGGCACGGCATAGGGGACCTGTGGAAGTTTTCTTAGCTGACTGAGGTCCATGGGGACCTTTTACAGTTTGGTCTTGAGAGAATTTGCCAGCTGAAAGGCACATGTCCTTTCAGACAGAGGTGACCCTCGGAGGAAAGGTCACCAGGTTAATGGCCAGAGGTAACTTTGCAATGGGGGAAAGTTCTGGCCTTTTGCAGCTGACATAGTCATTGCTCTGTGAGGCTGAAGTCAGCTACATTCACCCTCCTCTGCATTATTGCCAAGTGCAATACTGTAAGACAAGATAGGTTGGGACTTCATTTCATGTAGAAAGTCCAGGGGTCTGAGGATCCCGGAGAGCCAATGTTCTCATTTCACTGTTGTTCCAGATTTGCAGCCTCTGCTGACTTCTTGCTGCGTCCCTCTTCTAGCTGATCCTTTCTCTCTATCCTGGTGTCGATTGCGCTGTGGGCCACAGCATCCCGCTTCCCCTGCAGCCGGCCTGCCATCTAGTCACCCGTGGATCAACGAATCAGTTGTAAAGGGCCCCGGGGAGGCATGGCCTTGCTGTACAGAATGGCAAACTGAAAATGGCACGGGACAGATTTCCTGTTCTTTCCATCCCTAATGACCTCCAGAGGACCAGCCTACCTCTGGGGCGTCTACTGCCCACCCCGCCCCCCGCATCCTCTGGATGCCTGATCTCTCTTACTGTTATGGATCAAATTGTGTCCCCCAAAACATGTTGGAATCCTAATCCCTATGCCTGCGGATGTAACCCTGCTTGGAAATTGTGTTTTCTTTGTTTTGTTAATTAGATCACACCTGAGTAGGGTGGGTTCTATATCTAATCACTTCTCAGTTATGGAAAGACCAGAATAGACACAGAAATACATTCACATGGGGGAGACAGATGCTGAGTGAGGCTTGCCAAGAAACCAAGGAATGCCCAGGGCTACTGAACAGAAGGATTTGACAGGCTGAGACCCTGATGTGGGCTTTTAGCTTCCAGAACTATGAGAAAATACCTTCCTGTTCATTAAAGCTACCCGCTTGTATTTCTGTTAGAACCACACTAGATAAGTGAGACATTGATTCTCTCCTCCTTCCTCTCCAAGGCCTTCTATTACTCCAGCCTCGGGCCTAAAGCTCCCAGACTTACCTTTGTATACCCCAGCACATCAAGTTTCTTGGCTGCCAGAGAGGCCTTCGAGGTCATTAGTGGTACCAAGGACCAGTGGAGACCTGGCCCTGAGGGGCTCATCTTAAAACAGTATACTTCCTCTTTAGTGGGGTACTTGTGGTTTTTAACTAGCATTGTTTTTCTTCCTTTGTGTTACCTTCCTTCATGATAGAAGGCTGAGTCTTTGAGGCAAACAGTCTAGTCTTTTATGCCATCCATCCATCCTTTCATTCATTTATCCATTCACTTATTCACTTATCCATTATTTGTTCACTTATCCCTTCATTCATTCACTTATCTATCCATCCACTTACCCATTCATCCATTCTTCCACTCTCTTATCCATTCATTCACTTATCCATTCAACACTTATTTCTTGAACAAAGTCTCTGTGTCAGCCTCTGTCCAGGTGCTGGGGGTACAGATCTAATGTCCTCATTTCTAGAAACCTGCCGATGGCCTGCTCACCTTATCTGTGGCTTGTATTACTAACACTCTAAATACTCTAGGTATTTCCTGATATCGAGAAACCCACATTTACAAATTATTATTGAGGGATGTTGAGTACACTTCCCTTTTCAAAGGGATTCACTGCCAGATTAAAGAAACTGAGCATTTGAGAATTTGAAGGGACCTTAGGGACTGTCTCATTTAATCCCTTTATTAGGCGGCTGTGGAAACTTAGATTCAAACAGCTTAAGAGACTTGCTTGCAGTTATTCAGCAAATGGCAGAGCCAGGGGTCACGTCCAACATTGCTCTTTCATTCTCAGGACAGGTCTCTTCCCATGATGCCTTGCTATCTCTCAAAGGATGACGACGACGATGATGATCTTGAGACCAGTATTTATTGAGTGCTTTTTACATGCTGGACACTGTTCTGTGTGTTTTCTGTATGTTGCAACCTTGTTCTCACAGTAATCCCATTAACAGCATGTAAATTGAGGCACAGAGAGGTTAGGCAACTTGCCTGAGAACACACAGCTAAAAAGCAGAGGTCCCAGGATTGTAGTACAGGCAGTCTGGCTCCCAAGCCCACACTCTGAATCACAACACTCTACTGTCTCCCTTGAGAGAATAACTCCCTGACCAGAAGTTCATGTACAGAAATGTGTTTCCATCCACATACTTAAAGGAAGGTACTGCTATATTGAGCATAATTTTAATGCTGTTTAAACCAAAGTGGTATCATACCTTTGGGCACATTGTTTAAAGTCTTTAGTTAGTATGTTGTCAGATTACCCACCACCCACTGCTATCTGGTCCACTCTGACTCCTAGGGACTGTAAAGGATAGAGTAGAACTTCCCTAGGGTTTCCAAGCTGTACTATCTTTAGGGAAGCAGACGGTCACATCTTTCTTCCACGGAGCAGGTGGTGGGTTGGAACCACTGACCTTTCTGTCAGCAGCCTAGCTCTTTAACCATTATGCCCCCAGGGCTCCCTATGTTGTTAGGTCAGGTGTCAATCCTGACTCACAGCGACCCCACATGAGGAGGAAACCTTCCCCAGAGGGTTTTCTAGGTTGTAATCTTTATAGGGACAGATCACCAGGTCTGTCTCCTGTGAAGCTGCTGGGTGGCTTCTAACTGCCACCAGGGCTCCTTCCTTGGTGTGTCCCTAGCTGTAATTAACGTTTGCCCAGCTCTGCTGGTAAACCAGCATGACAGTAGTTCATAGGATGTGTGTGACCATGAGCAGAATTGTGGTCTCAGTTATTACAGGTGAAATGGGACCGTGGCCTGCCGTGCTAGAAATACTTGCAAAGGACTTTCCAGAATGAGGATGTTTGGAAATAAACACACTCAAATCCTGTCTGTGTGTGGTTTTCTTGAGAAGCAACTGCAGTTAGAGGACTGCTTAGAAAAAAAGCAAGGCTCTCTTAGCAGGGATTGTAAACGATGGGACAGTGACGAATGAGCTCAGGCACAAAACATCTGCTGTTCTCAAAACTCTTCTACAGGGAGTCTTGCAGTTGATTTTTTTTTTTTTTTTTAAATTTGTGATTGATTAATTTCCCAGAACAGCATTTTCTCTTCACTTTTTATAGCTCAGGGGTTTTGACTGTAAGTAGGAAGTGGCAATAAAGCCCAGAATCTTAAAAAAAACCCAAAAAACCAACCAGTTCCCTAGTTAGTTTTTCCTGTGAAGTAGTTCTGGAAAATCTAAACTTCAATGCATCTATTTCAGCAACAACCCCCTGAATAATAAAATGTCATCGAAAGGGGAAAAGAAAGAACGCTATGAACCTTAAAGAAACTCTGGCATTTTTAAAAAAAATCTATTATCATAATTCATATGAGCCTGAAGTCATTTCGACCATCTTGGGGGTGTGTGTGGGGGTAATTATTTGCAAGAGAACATTATTGGCTAAGGACAAATGGGTTGCTATTTGTTTTCTCTGTTTGTCATAATGATTACAGGCTGGCGATGGTGTTTAGCAATACGATCCAGCAGGTCAGTTATGACAACTTCATCACCGTTATTAACACCTTTTGTTTGCCATGAACACAAAAAGCTGTTCGATATTAAGAGAGCACGGGGAGAGGGAGAGGAGAGGGGGTGGAGAAAGTGAGGAAAAGGAGATAGGCTGAACCCAAGTTCACACACTATTAATATCAAGAAAAATCCCCTTGGGTAATTGAGTCAGCTGACTTCAAGGCTGGAAGGGCCTCAGTTAGGGGGCCGAATTTTGGACTCCCTGTTCTTTCTACTAGAAGAATAAACTGCATGCATTTATAGCTGCTCATCATGTTTGCCACTTCTGGTTTCTAGAAATGCCCCAGGGAGAGGTTATTTTGGCCACAGGGTCTTCCTGCTTCAAGTGTAATGACTGTGAATATATAGTTTCAGGGTCTTCTCTAGCTTGCTGGGGTCAAAGGAAGCCAAACGAAGAGAGGAAGGACAGTGACTGTGGTGAGGCTCCAGTGGAGGTTAGTTAGGCATGGTGCTAGAGGGTTTATGAGCCTATCACCTCCTCCAGCCTCTGACAACCACTCATTCCACCTTACGGATGAGGAAGGGAGCACAGAGACATAAAACAGGCCTCTGACCTCACCCAGCAGAGCAGGGATTTGAATTCAGGTGTGTCTTGTTCCAAATTTACTAAATCAAGCTAAAAAAAAAAAAAAAAGCAACCAAACTCATTGCCGTCGAGTCACGAACCAGAAAATATATTTTCTTAATTGGCATTTATTTCAGGATCTGATCATGTGAAAGCTCAAATTATAAAAAGATAATGGAACATATCAGATTCATTAGATCAGGTTCTACCTTTCGGGGAACTGACTCCTCGTCTTGAGGTGACCCTAGACAAGCCATTCTGTGTTCCTGTTTCTAGGCATAAAAAAAAGTAGGTGGAAGATGAAATTTGGCACGTGGCCGAGACCTATCTTTGTCTCCTTAATTGATTTTGTGTTTGCTATTCATTTATGCTATGCTGCCACACGCCTTCGACTCGCGTGCCCACTTCTTACATTGTTTTTGTCCTTCTTCTGGGCCTTACACATATTGTGCCTTGAATCTTGAGAAATGTCTGGTAGAAGTAGCCAAGTTTGATGGCAGGCATAGCAGAGAAACAAAGCAAAGGAGAGTGAAAGAGAAAGAGAGAGGGAGAGGGAACACACAGGAGGGCAGGGTTCTTGTGGTGACGGAATCAGACTGCTTCTGCTGTGGCATTCCATGAAATGTCCAGCAGTCGACTTTACCTATTTTGCATCTATAAACTCTGTAAGCCATTGACAGAACATTTACTTAAATCCCAATGTGACCCATTCTGATGAATTACGGGGACTCTTTTTTTTTTTTGTAGTTCTCAGCTCTGGTCTTCCTAGGCTCCCTGAGTGTCCCTGAACACCACCCAGCTCGGGTGCCACATGGATCCTGAACGTGGACTTGTGTGCATGCCTGTGGAAATAAGCAAATGAAAACACCCAGGCGCAGAAACCAAGTGTGAGCATCAGGAAGCTGGAAATTCCCTCATGTTGTGGGTGTTCAGGCCCTCCTTTTTTCCACTTCCCTAAATCACCCTTGTGGTCTCTGCGCATAGTAGGTGCTTCCTAATTGTGTCTAGAATTAATGGTGAAACCACCAGCGGCAGAATACTGTAGTTTTCCTTCTCAAAGACCACCTTCACACAAACTAAAAGCTCTCAGATGAGTGCAAAGAAGTGTGGACCCCCTGGAGAACACCTCCAGCGGAAAGCTCCCCACTCAGCCAGCTTCTTAGGGGCAGCTCGGCTCCCACGGGAGCTCTCACCTCACGTTGCCCCTCTTAACGGGAAACAAGCAACTTTGTCCAGCTTTGAGGTCTCTCTTGACTGAGTTGACAGAGGGATGGTGCAGGCTGGGGGACCCAGCGACTGGGCGCTGTCCAGTGCAGCCAGGACCACTGGCTTCAGCATCACCTGCAGGACAGGTGGGGCTTGCGCATTCTTGCAGGCCACTGTCCGGTTTGAAAACTACCCTAGGCTGGGCATGGGGACTTTTCCTACTGCCGCTGAGGTGTTGGGTGCCGAGCACCTCAAGGCACCCTGGGCTTGCAGGGGTCCTGCGGGTGAGAGAGGGCGTGAGAGCGCCCGGGACTGCAGCGGGAAGTCCGGACCGCCAGCGAGGAGGAGGGGGAGAAGAGGAAGTCTCTCGTGGCCACTCCGAGGGGAAGGCGGGAGGGTGCCCACAGGGACTTGGTCAGGAGACCAGGAGAGGCGGGCCTGTCGCTCAGCCCGAGCTCCGAGGGGGCACTGGCGGTTATCGCGCGCTCCCCCACGACCCCTCGCGGAAGGGACGAGGACGG
>NW_006921784.1:288982-295520 GCF_000298275.1 Orycteropus afer afer
GAGCGCGCCCCGTCCCCGTCCCCGTCCCGTGGAGCCGCCGCCGCCGCCGCCGCCGCCGCTCGCCAACATGGCGGACCTGGAGGCCGTGCTGGCCGATGTCAGCTACCTGATGGCGATGGAGAAGAGCAAGGCGACGCCAGCCGCCCGCGCCAGCAAGAAGATTGTCCTGCCGGAGCCCAGGTACCGGCTCCCCGGCCCGCCCCCCGCGCCGCCGCCCGTCGCGCGGCGAGCGACCCCCTGCGTCCGGGAGGGTGGGCGCTCGGCCGCTTCTGCGCCCCGCCGGCCTCGCCGTACCTGGCCCCGCAATGGGAGCATCGAGGGCTGTTGGGGGAACTCAGGGAGAGAGCGCCCCAAAGTGCCCAGCGCAGCGCCTGACGCGCGTAGCGACCGCCCGGCAGGGGGCTGGCGAGGCTGGGGCTGCGACTTCGCTGACGGGCTCCGTCCTTGTCGCGCACTCCAGCCCAGCCCTGCCTCCTCCTGCCCCGCTGCCCCTTTCCATCCGTGTTTTCTGCACCCCATCCCTGTGTCAGTCCGGCCTCCTGCCTGGGGTCCCCTTTGCCCCATCTCCGGGGTCCGCTCTAGCCGCATCCTTATGATCCTCACAGTTTCCCTGCTGTGGTATCCTCCTGCCTCATCCCTGTCACTCCTTCTGCCCCATCCCTGTGGTTCCCTAACAGCTGCAGCGTGGCCGTTCTTCCCGGTTCCTGCGTCCCCCTTTCCAACTGCGTCCTCCCTTCGGCTCCCTCTGGGCTCCTCAGCTGTTGGAGTGCTGGCTCCTGGCTTTTTGTCCCGGGGACTTGACACCACTGTTTCCAGCACTTGTTCCCCTTGAGTTCCATCAGTGAAGTCAGCCTGCAAGGCTCTGGCCCCTTTCGTGCCCCAGGCAGTAAGCAGTGGCTTCTGACTCTCCCCGTTTTCTTTTTGGTGCTGTCACCATAGCTGCTTTCTCCTCAACTTGCAGGTCTACTTACTGGTGGCACTTTATGAAGAGGCTGAGATGGGATTCATTTTAAAAAAGCACATTGAATGGGTGATTCCAGATAGGGATGTGTTAAATTACTGAAGAAGGGCTCAGTGGAATTGGGAGTGTGGTTGGTGTGTGTGTGTGTGTGTGTGTGTGTGTGTGTGTGTGAGAGACAAGGTCCATCAAGTTGTAATTTTATCTCAAGTGATTTATGATTGTAGAGATTGCCTGGACATATCACCTCGTAAAATATGCTCAGCTCATTAACACCACTCCAGAAAAGAGCATTCTTGATGTTAACAGTGACTTTCGAATGATATCACAAGGCAGCAGTGGTGGAGGTATTGCCCCGGCTTCTTTCCTCATCAACACCCTGATGAGTTGTACAGCCAGCATAGAGCCAGGGCATCTCAACTCTGACAGCTCCTTGTGGAGTGGAGGAGAAAAAGAGACACTCTTCTTTATGGTAAATATGAAATCATGCCATTTTGTAAAACATTGGAATCTAAACCAAAGCGGTACCTGGTTTTGGAAACTATTACTTCTTCAAGCATCATCCACCCAAGATTGCTTACATGTTACCCTGAGAGAAGGAGACTAAAAGTCGTCCTTTTGATGCGAAGGGATCTTCACGTTGTTCTTACGGGTCCACACACGAGCTCTGTGATGTGGGAAATGTCAGTCCCGTGGGGTTATTTGTTGGGAAAAGCCAAGTGGTGTAAACAAAGACATTCTTGCTCTAGATATATTGGGCCCGTGTGGTCTTATTGGTTTTACCAGACATGCCCTCTGATAAGCAATGCCAAGTGGTGAAAAGCGGGGAAGAGAGTAGAGCCTTTTGGAAATGTGGTGAAATTGACATTCCTAGTCCAAAATTTGACAGCTGAAGCCAATTGAAGATCAGTGCTTTTGAAAAATTCCGGCAAGTGGGAAACTAAGTAAAAGGAGAACCCCAGATCAAATGTAAATTTCATTAAACAGCAACAAAACCTGTATATTTTTATAAATGTGGTACAAAATGCCTAATTCCTTTTTTTTCTTTCTTGCCTTTCCTGTGCCTCCTAAAGTCCAGGGAGTCCTAAATGTGCAGTTTCTGTGTATACAATCAACACGTCGCAACACGTGGACGTTTTTATTATTTCAAGTGAGGGGTATATAATATTGCTAAAATTAGGAACTTCTGTTCATTTTTTTCTTGGTGTTTTGAACTTACTGTGACTTCTGCTTTTTTAGTGTCCTTAAAAGTATATGCTGACGGTACTCATTTCCTTGTAGGAAGGTCTTTTCTTTTTTGCTGGTATTCTCTGGTAATGCTTTCTTTTACCATAGAATTGATGAGGGCCAACATACTTCTCAGTTTAGAATTGAGATGTATCAACAGGGGAGTCATTTTAGGAAACAAGTTTTAGTTGTTCTGTTGCTATTTTAAAAACAGACTCTCGAATTAGGCCATTGGAACCTCCTTAAGGGCTTCTGATTTGTTTTGTGTTTATCTAGGCTGCTTTGGCTTTGGTTTTGTAATGTGACCATTTGCATAGTAACAGTCACTCATTGTGCCCTGTCAGGATTCAATTACACTGAGATTATCAGGTAAAGACATCTTGCAAATTTTTCTCTACTGATGGAGGGCAGTTAGTACTCTATATACTTGCTTTCTGACAGGCGGATGTGGCACTGGCAGCTTGGAGATCCAACAAGAAAGTTAATTTCTTGTGCAAATGTCTCAGTTTAATGGGTCAAAGGCTGGTGTAATCTCCCTGTGTTGACAAAGGGCACTGGTTTAATGTTTTCTTGATACGCGTTTGTATTTCAGCTTCATTTTGGAGTGAGCCTTGTGTTCAATTGTCTTTGCTATCCTTGAAAAAGAAGCTTAAATTTAATTATTATCTCAGTGAGAAGCAGTGAAACTTACCATTGATTTATCACTAACCGGTTGCTGGTGGAGTTGATTCATGGAGCGCCCAGGTGTGTCGTCGTAGAACTGTGCTCCGTAGGGCTTTCAACAGCTGTGACCTTTTGGAAGTAGATCACCAGACCTTTCCTCTGAGGTGCCTCTGAGTGGATTTGAATTCCTGACCTTTTGGTTAGTAATCAGGTGTTTAACTCTTTGTGGCACGCAGGGACTCCTGGCTTATCACTAACCTAAAACTTCTGCCATCAAGTCGGATCCGACTCATAGCGACCCCTCCTTGGGTTTCTGAGGCGGTATCACTATGGAAGTAGATTGCCCAACCTTTCTTCTGAGGAGTGGCTGGTGGGTTTGATCCGCCAGCCTTCTGGTTGGGAGTCAAATGCCTTAGACACTACGCCACTAGAGCTCCCGGCTTATCACTAGTGACTTTTTATTTCCAGCTATCTGAAGTCACTGTACATTACTATGTGCTTCCTTATTTTAGTTACTTTACTGTTTCCACAGCTTTAAACAGAAAAAAAAACAGACCTGAGCATTATCTAGCTACTTTAAACCAAATACTGGGCCTGTAGTCCTCAGAAGATGGAACACTCTGCCCAGGGGAGATTTTGTTTCTCTCAGATAACAAGCGGCAAATATTTTGTTATGTTGACACATTATTCAATTAATGAACCGAAGGATGTAAATGCTGTCAAAACTGACTATTTGTTCAAATTCTATAGCTGCTCTAGTTGACTGAAATGTTTGTTGAGTTAATGTACCTGATAATGAGATATTTTGAGAAGAATAAACAGTGACCTGCTGGACTCTCTGGGCAGTCCTAGTTAAAACAGGCGTATAGACATGTGTGGCAGTTGTTTTAAGCCATGTTAGAAAAGAAACACTTGTACTGAAGTAGGATCTAATTTGTAAGCCAATACCTAGAAAGGATCAACATCTCAAGGCTTGGAGTGATGAAGACAGCTTTTATTTTAGGCTTCCTTAGGAGGGAGCCATGGTGGACCAGTGGTAGAGTTCTCACCTTCCATGTGGGAGACCTGGGTTTGATTCCTGACCAGTGTACCTGCTGCGTAGCCACCATCCACCCATCTATCAGTGGAGGTTGCATCCTGCTGCGATGTTGAGAAGGTTTCAGCAGAGTTTCCAGACTAAGATGAAGTAGGAAGAAAGGCCTGGCTGGCAATCTACTCCCAAAAGCCAGTCAGTGAAAACCCTATGGGTCATAATGGCCGGATCTGCAGCCGATCATGGATATGGGCCAGGGCCAGGACGAGTTTCATGCTGTTGGGCGTGGGGTCACCACGAATCAGAACTGGCTTCAAGGGAGCCTACCTGGACACTCTTTTTAACTGTTTCAAACATAATGAAATGCAATCAACTTGAAATCACGTAGAGTTGGAAGAGGTTGAGGAGCACAAAATTGATCTTTCCCTTAGAGTCTCATTTCTGTCTGTTGGACATTGACAAATTTGGAGTGGGCAATCTACTTCCGCAGTGATACCGCCTCAGAAACCCAAGGAGGGGTCGCTATGAGTCAGGTCTGACTCGACGGCACATAACAACAAACAACAACAACAACAACATTGCGAAGCTTGTCCTTCCAAAGTGTTCACAGGATATGATCAGAAATTCGAAAATAAAATTTTAAGATGCTTTATAACGTTCTAGGAGCTCTTTGACAGTTCATTTCTTACATTATACAATACAGCTTTATAGAGCCATTACTCTGAGCCAGGCATGGAGACCCAGTGGCCAACCTGACAAGGACACCTCCCCTCAGCGGGCTTCTAGTCTAGTGGGAAGCGCACAGAGTTGAGCCAAAAGAAAAAGAAAGTGCAAGTATGGACAAGTAGCATTTGGATGGCTTTTCATTAGTCTGTGTTTGTAGAGCACACTGGGGGACAGTGGCGACTTGTGGGAGAGTCCTGGCCTTCCATGCAGGAGGTCCCACTGCCGCCCAAAGCCCTCCGTGCACAGCGACCACCCGTCCATCATCCGTGGAGGCTTGTTTGTTTTTATGGTGCTGATTAGGTTTCACGGGGACAGCATGGGACAAGGCTGTGTTTCGTTCTGTTGTGGATGGAGTCGTGATAAATTGGGGGCCTGACTCCACAGCAGCTAACAAAAACAGCAACAAAGAACATATCAGGTTTGAAAGTGTTTCACAATAATTTGTTGAATTTTTCCTTCAGAGAACTGTCTACATATAATATGCATAAACAAACAAAAAAATCCTATTGCTGGTCGAGTTGATTCGCGACCCTGTAGGACAGAGTTGAAGTGCCCCATAGGGTGTCCAAAGGTTGTAATCTTTACAAGAGTCCTGGTGGTGCAGTGGTTAAACATTCAGCTGTGTTAACTAAAAGGTCGACTGCAGTTTGAACCCACTGTCTGCTCTGTGGGAGAAAGATGTGGCAGTCTACTTCTGCAAAGATTTACAGCCTTGGAACCCCATGGGGGAAGTTCTACTCTATTTTGTAGGGTTGCTATGAGTCAGAATCAACTTGACAGCAGTGGGTTTTGTAATCTTTACAGAAGGAGCCCCAGTGGTGTGGTGGTTAAGGGCTTGGCTACTAACCAAAAGGTAGGCAGTTCCAACCCACCAGCTGCTCTGTGGGAGAGAGATGTGGCAGGTGGCTTCCGTAAAGATTCCAGCTTTGGAAGTCCTATGGGGTGGTTTTCCTCTGCCCTACAGGGTTGCTATGAGTCAGAATCAGCTCAATGGCAATGGGTTTGGTTTTTGGGTTTTTTACTCTTTATAGAAGCAGAGTGCCTCAGGAAACGGCTGGTGGGTTTGAACCACCAGCCTTTTGGGTAGCAGCCAAGAGCTTAACCACTGTGCCACCAGGGCTCCTTGTAACCACATAGTGATATGGTATTTGCACCTTCCTCTTCGTAAAACTACATACAACGTAGAGTTGGTCTTAACAAGCAGCTCAGTTTTCTTCTTACTTTTGTGGGAATAGAGTTTATTCATTAATTTCCCTGCCTCCAATCTGAGAGTGATTAGTGGAAAACTTGAAATTTCCTTTCTGTTCAGGTTGTAAAGGAGTGGCACAGTGCTTAAAGCATTGGACTGCTAACCAAAAGGTTGGTGGTTCAAACCCACCAGTGGCTCTGCAGGAAAAAGATGAGGCAGTCTGCTTCCGTAAAGAGTTAACAGCCTTGGAAACCCCATGGGGCAGTTCCACTCTGTCCTGTAGGGTCACTATGAGTCGGTATCAACTTGATGGCAGTGGGTTCAGGTTGTAGGGTATTCTTTGCTTGCACACCCCTACCCCTGACTCCCAGCCTAACTTTGAGCTGAGAAGTCAGTATATGACTGTTCCTAGGGATTTTCTAAATAAAATTTAGATGTACATTTTCCTTTTCACATATTTCTGGCCCTGGGTGTAAAAATGCAACAGTGAAATGAATTAAAATCACCTGCAGGGCTTCTTTAGTGCTTTTGAGATAGAAAAATGATCAGCACACCCCAGGAGACTAGACAGAAACCTGAGGGGCAGTGAGTTTATGTTAACCGGGGTGGAACAAGTCTGAAAAGGAAGGTGAGACTGGCTGTACAACTGCAGGAGTGTATCAATGTCCCTGGGTGGTCCATGCAGAAACTGTTGTATTGGTGTATGTTTTGCCGTGTATATTTTCTTTTTCTTTCTTTCTTC
>NW_006921784.1:297150-297661 GCF_000298275.1 Orycteropus afer afer
TTCTCTTTCACTAAGGTCCAAGTTCAAAACATAATTTGTTTTGACCTTTCAGTTACTATTTCATTCTTGGTCAAAGTTAATTTGTGCTGGTGACTTGGAGATGCAAGTGCTGGATGTAGTTGTCAGTTCTTAGAAGCAGATGTTCCGGTACATTCAGTTTGGGACCGAGACTCTGCCCAAGACGAGCATTGTGAAACGGTTTGAACCAGGGCACGGGCCAGCTCTGGGGCACAGGCAGTCCCAGCGTTTGCACCAATATGTTCTTCAGAGGCAGCCTTCTAAAGAGCTTCCCTGTCACCCTGAACCTGGCTCTGCCGGACATCTGTTTGCACAGGGACTGAGCCTAGTGGACAAATGTGGTCAGGCTTGAAGAAGAGAGCTACATACAGGTCTTCATCAGTCAGTGGCTGGCAGCAGAGTGGAGAGACAGAAAGTTGTAGAGAGCAGGGGTACATATAGGAGCTCTGGTAGCATAGTGCCTAAGGCACTTGACTGTTAACCAGAAAGCTGG
>NW_006921784.1:299367-300494 GCF_000298275.1 Orycteropus afer afer
GTTCTTTGTGGATAGAACAGTATGTATTGGAAGACGAGGTAGAAACGTATTCTGGGCGCAAAGCTGTCTTCCTCTCTCCTTATCATTCTCTGGACCTGGGCCGCAGCGGAATGGAAATGATTAACTTGGCAACTTCCCCTCTATTATTGTTGAATCGTTTGTATGTTCAGTAATTTGCATGCTAATCGGGCTGGAGGCCCTGGACCTGCCTTTGCTTCTCTCATTTCTCGATTCTGCTTTTTTCCCTTTCTATTTTTATCATTGATTAGAAGTTAGAACCCCTGGGTCTTTTCTTTGACGGCGGTGTGAATCTAAAATGCAAAATGAAGCAGTAATGCTCCTCCTCAGGCCGTGGAAATGCTCCTCTCGTTTTGGCAGATCTTCTCGTGGGCCGCCTGTGTGTGGGCTCCAGTGTGGAGTCCATGCGTCTTTTAATACTTCCTCTGTAGGACTCCAGGATACTTCCTCTGTAGGACTCCAGGATACTTCCTCTGTAGGACTCCAGGAGTCCTGGCGGCACAGTGGTTAAGTTCGCAGCTGCGAACCAAAAGCCGGTGCTTCGAACCCACCAGTCCTTCTGTGGGAGAAAGATGTGGCAGTCTGCTTCCATAAAGATTACAGCCTTGGAAACCCTATGGGCCAATTCCGTTCTGTCCTGTGAGTTGCAATTGACTTGGCGGCAACTGGTTGGTTAGGATTTTATGCAGCAAGAGATGTATATGCACCTTAAATGAGGAAAAAATATTGACAGCCTGTGACACAGAACTGCATGTACCTGTGTGCTCTGAGGGCACACACTTGAATAGCAGGGCTTCTTAAAGATTGCATTGTTGGCCTGGGCAGCAAAGAGCACAGGTTGATCCTTAGGCCCATAAGTAGGCGAGTTTCCTAGATTTCTCCTTGGTTTTTGTCCTCTACCTATTTGTGCCATTGTGTGTCTAGGACTTTTTGCACCTTGTACCATGCTCAGCTCTCCTTCCTTCCTCCCCTCTTACTTTCCTTTCTGCCAGCCTTCCTACCTACCTTCATTTCTCCTTCCCTTTCTCCCACCCTCCCTTCTATCTGTCCCTCCACCCACCCACACACACCCACATCCATCCATTCATCCATCCACCCACCCACACACA
>NW_006921784.1:301201-302252 GCF_000298275.1 Orycteropus afer afer
GACCCACATCGTTTATATATGGACATGTCCTGTGTTTGAAAAGATCTTGGAGGGCATCTAACTCAGTTACTCCTTTGGTGGGAGACTTCCTTCCATCATGGCCAGCTAGGCTCCTTCCATTTTTGGAAATTCTGTAGTGTTGGAAACTTTCTTGCAGTACATTCTGTGTTTTGATCTCCTACTGTTCTTTTGTGATTATGCAAAACAGTTTTAATCCCTCCATGGATGGCCAAAAAGCAGCATCATGATAAATGGAGGTAAGATTGAAGTTGTCAGGGATTTCATTTCACTTGGACCCATAATCAACGTCCATGGAAGCAGCAGTCAAGAAATCAGACTTCATATGGCACTGGGCAAATCTGCTGCAAAAGACACTTTGAAGTGGTCTTTTAAGGAGAAAAGATGTCACTTTGAAGACTAAGGAGTGCCTAACTCAAGCCACAGTGTTTATAATCACTTCATATGTGTGTGAAAGCTGGACAATGAATAAGGAAGACTGAAAAAGAGTTGATGCTTTTGAATTGTGGTGTTAGTGAAGAATACTGAAAATACTGGACTGTCAAAAGAAGCAACAAATCTGTCCTAGAAGAAGTGCAGCCAGAATGCTTCTTGGAAGTGAGAGTAGCCAGACTTTGTCTCACCTACTTTGGTCATGTCAGAAGGGACCATTCCCTGGAGAAGGATATCATTCTGGGTAATGTGGCGGGTCAGCAACAAAGGGGAAGACCCTCTACGAGATGGATTGACACAGTGGCAATGCAATGCCACAGCCAACAATGAGGTCAAACGTAGCAAGGATTGTGAGGATGGAGCAGGACCAGGCAGTGTTTGGTTCTGCTGTACACAGGGTTACTGTGAGTTGGAGCGGACTCAACGGCAGCTAACAACAGCGGCATATGGCAGACTTTCACATATTGCAGGTAGCTCCCCTGGTCTGCAGTGTCTTTTGTAGGCAGTACATCCTCAGTACCTTGAATCACTCCTATGCTGTGGCTGTAGTCTTCACACTGCTTTGTGTTAACACACTCTCATCTGTCTGAGCTCTGGTGGC
>NW_006921784.1:303062-304093 GCF_000298275.1 Orycteropus afer afer
CTTGGAAACCCAAGGAGGGGTCTCTATGAGTCGGGGCCGACTCAACGGCACACAACAGCAACAAGTAACTATGGTGCATTGGAGTGCTTGGCTGCTAACTGAAAGGTCGGGGGTTCGAACCCACCAGCCACCCTGTGGGAGAGAGATGAGGCAGTGTGCTTCCATGAAGATGACAGCCTTGAAGACCCTACGGGGCAGTTCTATTCTGCCTTGTAGGGTTGCTATGACTCAGAATCTACTCAACGTGGCAGTGGGTTTGGATTTTTTATTCTTTTAAGTAAGTGTTGCCTCTGGGTGGTACACATGGTTAATGTGTTTGACTGTTAACCAAAAGGTTGGCAGTTCAAATCCACCCAAAGGCATTTTGGAAGAAAGACTTGCTTATCTCCTTCTGAAAACTCAGCCACTGAAAACCCCAGGGAGCACAGTTCTACTGTGATACACGTGGGTGCTGTGAGTCAGAATTGATACAGTGGCAAGGGATTAAGTAAGCACTAAACCCCAAACCAAGCCCACTGTCATTGAGTCGATTGTGACTCATAGACCCTATAGGATTGGGTAGAATTGCCCTTTAAGGTTTCCAAGGCTGTAATCTTTATGGGAAAAGACTGCCACGTCTTTCTCCTGGGAGGCAGCTGGTGGGTTCAAACTACCCATTTCTCTTTTAGCAATTGAGTGCTTAACCACTGTGCCACCAGAGCTCCTTTTAGTAAGCACTAGAAACTGTATAATTCTTGGATAATTATTGGCTAAAGTATTATAGGAAGAAAGTGAGCTTTAATTATGCTGAAAAAGTCTTCTGAAGACATTGGGAGGATGTTTTATATATCCAAAGTCATGTAACCCGGTTAGCTAGGCTAGGGAAGAGCAATCAAAGCATACTTCCTAGTACTTGCGCTTTGTGTGGCTAAGTGTCTGTTGCCTGTGGTTATATATTCAGGTTATTTTTTCTAAATGTTCTGTGTCTGTACTGGTTTTGATAAGGGTTTAAGTTAAAAGTCAACTAAATGGTATTCAGGAAGGTATTTACA
>NW_006921784.1:305183-308418 GCF_000298275.1 Orycteropus afer afer
AAACTTTGCTTGCTGAAAGTGAAGATGACTTGAAGCACTTACTGATGAAGATTAAAGACTACAGTCTGCAGTATGGATTACACCTTAACATAAAGAAAATGAAAATTCTCACAACTGGACTAATAAGCAGCATCATAATAAATGGAGAAAAGATTGAAGTTGTCAAAGATTTCATATTACTTGGATTCACAATCAACATCAATGAAAGCAGCAGTCAAGAAATCAGATGTCGTATTGTACTGGGAAAATCTGCTGCAAAAAAGAAACCTTTTTAAAGTGCAGAAGAGCAAAGATGTCTCTTTGAAGACTGAGGTGCATCTGACCCAAGCCATGGTATTTTCATTTGTTTCATATGCATGTGAAAGCTAGACAATGGATAAGAGAGATAGAAGAAGAGTTGATGCTTTTGTTGTGGTGTTGGCAAAGAACACTGAACGTAACATGAACTGCCAGAAGAACTAACAAATCTGTCTTGGAAAAAGTGCAGTCAGAATGCTCCTTGGAAGTGAGAATGGCCAGACTTGGTCTCACCTACTGCTACAGGGGCATGGAGGCAGCATCTTTTGACCTTCTCTAACTATGCAAGAGGAAGACAGAATCACCATCAGCAGCCCAAGGCTTATTCCCATGAGACCAGACATGCCGTCACCCTCCAGCCCTCTTACCAACCTTGACACCAACTGTCCCTCCTGTGGCACCCACCACCTCTTTGCTGGGTTTGATAATTGCTGCAGTGGCCACACAACTCACAGATTATGGGGTTTATTAGGAATGCAACAGGCTACAATTCAAGTTCAGGAATGCACTCAGGATACAGCTCCTCAATCAAGACAGTCTCCCCTCTGCTGTACCCTTAGACATGCCTCTCTAGCCCTTGGCCTGTCAGCCTGGCCTCTGCCTCTGTGGGCCAGGTAAGCCTGCTGCTTTGTCCCATGCCTCTGGGTTCCACTGCTGCGGTCTCTCAGCTGGGTGTCTCTCTCAGCTGGGCGTGAGATTCCTCTCTGCCTCTAGGAGGGCTCTTTTTAAACCTGGCAGAGTGGCAAGACTAACCAATGTCAACGTCAGAGTTCTACACACCTGAGAGAGACCAAACTTTCCCAGAAGATTATTTCATGCTACTCTACCAGAAATACCCCAGGTAATGACTTTAACAATCAGGAGTTTACAAACTTACTCAGTTGCTGAGGGCAAATTCCACCACAGAGTTTATTGCTAGTCTCATTATGGGAAATAACTACTACCAGCTTCCCAGCCAGGTTGATACGTGTTTGCATAGTCCCACCCAGTAATGTGATGGGAGTTTCAAAGACTATGGCTAGAAAAACCATACCATGCAACTCACTACACCATACCTACTTTGGTCATGTTGTCAGTAGGGACCATTCCCTGGAGAAGGATATCATGCTTGGTAAAGTGGAGGGTCAGCGAAAAAGGGGAAGACCTTTAACAAGATGGATTGACACAGTGGCTGCAACTATGGGCTCAGGTATATAAAGGATTGTGAGGATGGCGCAGGACTGGACAGTGTTTTGTTCTGTTGTACATAGGGTCGTTATGAGTTGGAGCCAACTTGTCGACACCTAACAACAACAACAACAGCAACAACAAATCTTTGCAGAAGCAGATAGCCAGGTCTTTCTCCTGTAGAACCACTGGATGAGTTTGAACAACCTTTCCATTAATAGCTATGTTAGGCTAGATTCTCTAGAGAAGCAAAATCAGTAAAGCTTATATATGTGTGTGTGTATATCTATCTATATCTATATTTATCTATCTATCTATATATATCGAGAGAGATTTATCTTATAAAAATGGCTCACACACTTATAGAAGCTGACAAGTCCCAAGTTCTTGGATCAAATGTCAAGCTGGAGGCTTTTCCTGACTCACGCAGCTGCAGGGGCTGGCGAGCTCAAGGTTGACAGACAGTATACCAGCTATTGACTCTGACGGATGATGAATCCAAGATCACCAGGTTGAATGGTGGATTGTTTGCTCATAGACAGTTGTGGACAACACAACAGGATCTAGATCCACAGAAGAGTGTCTCATTTTCCCAGGATGTCTGTATAAATATTGGAAGTGGGCCAGACCCCCTGGGAAATTCCCTTTCAATGGATTGGTTGCTCAAAGCATATGCATCCAATCTCATCATGGGAATAACCACATCACAACTGCTTAAACCACTCAGAATCATGGCCCAGCCAAGTTGGCACATAACCCCAACCATCACAATAGTTAAGTGCTTAACTGTTAAACCATCAGGGCTCCTGAGGGACTTTTGTATAAGTCTTTAATCTGGCTCTATTTTTTTTTTTCCTCAAATGTACTATTCCTTTTCTTACAGCATAATGACACCCTAATGGGGAAAGGAATGGGGCAATCCTGTCATCACAACATTTAGGTATCGACTTTTTGTGTTCCATCCAGGACCTTCTTCCTTCTGTTGTGTTTTCAGGGACAGGCGGAGTAAAGGCTAATATTATGTCAAATACCCCTTTTATAACTGGTGTAGAAGAAAAGGGTTATTTCTGGACAATAATACTTTCTAGGTAATGAATGAGAGAATACTTATGTTAATACCCTCCCTCCCACTGGGGGGATAAAGAAACCAAACTGTGAGAGTTTTTGTGGTCAGGGATTTCTTAGAGTTTAATCATTTGGTTCTATGACCAAATTGTCAGTTTGTTGTACTGTGGTGGCTTGTATGTCACTGTGATGCTGAAACTGTGCTGCTGGTATTTCAGGTGCCAGCAGGGTCACCCATGGCAGACAGGTTTTGGTGGAGCTTCCAGACTAAGACAAACTTGGAAGAAAAACCTGGTGGTCTCCTTTTGAAAATTAGCCTCAGAAAACTCTATGAAGTGCAGTAGACCGCTGTCTGACTCTCTTGCTTTGGATACGCCTTCAGAAGGGATCAATGGCTGGAGGAGGACACCACGTTTGGTGAGGTAGAGGTCTAGAAAAGACAAGGGAGACCCTCAGTGAGATGGATTGGCATGGTAGCCACGGTGATGATAGTGATGATGATGATGATGATGATGATGTATATAAGGTTGGCATGAGTTGGAACCAACTCAACAGCAACTGCCTATCTATTAACCTACCCACCTGCCAAGCTACTCATTTTGGTTGGCCATTTTTTTGATTCCATGTGAAATATTTTGGGACTCTAAGTGGAGTGTGACTTGCTTAATATTCAGTTGACAATGTTTCAAGTATTTATTTATTTATT
>NW_006921784.1:309895-311293 GCF_000298275.1 Orycteropus afer afer
TGACACAGTGGCTGTGATGATGGGCTCAAGTATAGCAAGGATCATGGAGCTGGCACAGGACTGGATGGTGTTTTACTCTGCTGTGCATAGGGTCACTATGAGTCGGACACAACTGGACGGTACCTAACAACAACAACAACAACAACAGTATTTATAAATAGAGGTTATGGTTTTATCCATATCAGCCCTTTTACTTTTCACAATTATGCTGTGAAGTAGGTCGAGACTGATAGATAGCTGCTGTTGAGTTGATTCAGATTCATAGCAACTTTACATGTGACAGAACGAAACGTTGCCCGATCTGCACCGTGCTCACCATCACCCCCATAGCCCGGTCCATGTTGTGGCTGTTGTACCAGTCATCTCGCCGAGGATCTCCCTTGCCCTTGCTGGCCACCTTCTTTGCCAAATAGGATGTCCTCCTCTAGGGATCAATCCATCCTAATGACACGCCCAAAGCAAGTGAGTTGGGCACTGTTGGTGTGACCCATAAGGGTTTCACTGCCTGATTTTCAGAAGGAGATTAGAAGATCCTTCCTCCCAGTCTGTCTTAGTCTGGTAACTCTGCTGTATTTGAAATACCAGTGGCAGAGCTTCCAACATCATAGCCTCACACAAGCCACTGTGATACAAACTGACAGATGGAGGTGGTGGGTGGAGTAGGTAGAAATTTAGAAAAGGAAAAAAAAATTACTCAAGGCTTGTCTTTGTGGAGATATTGGGATATGTTTTGTCTCTCTGAGAAAGTCCTGGTTCTCTCCTAAGACACAGGTGCCTTTACTATGACCCAGGGACTAGCTCTTAGCCTTTCAAATGCAGAAATGAGATGTTATCACTGTACCAAGCATTTGTCTCTGATTGCAGAGGTTGTACCCATCACACAACTGAGCCATTCTTTTCCTGGAGGCCAGTGGTTCTTATTGTGGAGTTAAAGACTCTTTTGAGAATTCATTGAAATTAAGGGTTCTTACTCCCCATAATGCACTTACACATGCACTGCATTTATCTGAAAAGCTAAATCATAATGAAATTTAATTGGATTTGCTACTCTACATGAAGGATTAAGTCTCTCAGGGCCTAGGTGTCCAGAGTCCAGATGACTAGGATATTGTCTCCTGATGGTTGCCCTGGTGGGAATCCAAGCCATCGTCATCAGAAGGCAGCATAGTGAGCTAGACCAGGGGCCACTGGGTGGGTGGTTACGGTGTTTGGCTCTTGAGCTCCCATAGTCATGAGGAAGTCATCGCACTCTTTGTTGTTGTCAAATTGATTTCAACTCATGACGACCCCATGTAACAGAGTTGAACTGGGTTTTCTGGACTGTAATCAATCTTTAAGGGAATAGGTCTCCAGGTCTCCCTCCCACAGAACCACAGGGTGGGTTTGAACCACTAACTT
>NW_006921784.1:312208-312899 GCF_000298275.1 Orycteropus afer afer
CAGGTTACTTTGATAGCAGATGATAAAGCTGAGCCTCGAATACAGGTCTTCTGCTTCCATATGCTATGCATGTTTTCAAAAATTTAATTTCATGTTTTATTGTGATTTGGGTGAAAGTTTACAGAGCAAATTCATTTCCTATATAACAGTTAATACATATTTTGTTTCATGACATTGACTGCAATCCCCATAATGTAACAGCTCTCTTCCCGCTTCCACACTGGTTACCCTTTCCCTGTGTCCTTCTTTCCTATGCATTCCTGCCCTCTGAGCTATCTCCCTGTGCAAATGCTGCCCTTTTGGTCTCCTGTGGTTGATTGTTCTAAGGAGTGTACCTGTTGTTGTTGTTGTTAGGTGCTGTTTAGTTGGCTCCAACTCATAGTGACCCCATGTACAACAGAATGAAACACTGCCCAGTCCTGTGCCAGCCTTTCAATCCTTGCTATCCCTGAGCCCACTCAATCTGCCTTGTTGAGGGCCTTCCCCTTTTTTGCTGACCTTCCCCTTTATCAAGCATGATGTCCTCCAGGGAGTGGTCCCTTCTGACAACATGACCAAAGTAGGTGAGATGAAGTGTACCTGCCTAGTGTAAATGTTCACCTTATACGCCTGTTTGTTGTTTGGCTAGAAGCCATAGGAGTAAGTTCATCTCCAGGCCCAAAGGGTGACTAGGGGCCATGTAGTCTCAGGG
>NW_006921784.1:313749-315240 GCF_000298275.1 Orycteropus afer afer
ACCTAGCTGGCAGTTTTCCCTTTGTGCATTTAAATAGTGAACTCTCAATCATCTTTTACCATGTGCATCCTGTTCTAAAAGGAGGAGATATTTGGATTTGGGTAGAGGACCGTCCTCAATTTTAGACATTAGTGACATAGTTTGAGAATACATCGTCTTCTGATAAGTGATCCTCTTTCAGATGCTTATATGTAGTTTCAGTGGAAACTTTGATTTAATGATGAATATGAATTGTTTTTGTTAGTGGTCCTCGAGTCCATTCCAGCTCATGACGACCCATGTGTGCAGAGTAGAACTGTGTTCCATTGGCTTTCAAGGCTGTGACCTTTGGAAGGAGGTCAGCAGGCCTGTCTTCTGAAGTTCCTTTGGGTGGGTTCAAACCGCCAGTCTTTCGGCTAGTAGTCGGGTGCTTAACCTTTTGCCCCACCAGGGACTCCTATATGAATGAGCCTTTAGAAAGTAAGATGTTATACATTTCATGTTAATTAATAGGTTAGTTATTAATAATGCTGGTAATATTATAAATTGAGAAAGAAGTACATGCCAAGGGTTCTTAATACTCTCCAGGCATCATTTAGCCATTTCAGATGTGCCTTATTTAAAAATTTACAATCCATAGTTCTCCCTGTCATCAGTGTGTAAATAGGTATCAGTGGCTTGAGCATGTTTGTCAGTACATTAGGTACATATAGGACTTTTTATGTTAAGCTTGATAATCTTGTTAGTGGTGCATTCTAAGCGGTGATGGAAAGTTAATGAAGCAGGGTTCATACTTAACCTTTACGAAGAAAGGTTGTTGAGATCATATTGGGATGGAGGTCTTGTTGTCAGGAACACATTAGTGAACCTGTTTATGACTTGTCTTCTTCACCTAGTAATACCTATTGACCTTTTTCTTGTCAGTAACATAGAGTAACTGCAAAAAGAGCATGGGAACAGCATCCTCTGACCTCCTCTGACTTCATGAGGGAGAAATAGAATCACCATCAACAGCATCAGCCCAAGGCTGATTCCTATGAGGCGGAGGTCAGACATTCCACCACCCTCCAACCTCCTTACCAATTCTGGCAAAAACTGCCCCTCCCACGGCACCCTCTACTTCTCTGCTGGGGTCAGTAATTTGTTGCAGTGACCACAGAGAACACACAGACAATACTCACGAGTATGAGGTTTAGTAGGGAGGTAACATGTTACAGTTCAGGTTCAGGAACCCTCAGGATACAATTCTTCAATCAGGACAGCCTCCCCTTGGCCATGCCTGGAGGCATACCTCTATTTGGCCCTCGGCCTCTCAGCCTGGCCTCTGCATTGCTTGGGCAAATGTTACAAAACTTTTAGCTGAGCCGATGGGTGTGCCCGACTCCGCCAGCAAGCCTCCTGCCCTGAGGGACTCAGCTTTCTCCCTCTGGGGGCTGGCAGGCTGCTGCATTGGCTCGTGCTGGTCTCTTGGCTCTGTTGCCATCCCTCTGCCATCTTTCTTCTGTCTCTCTG
>NW_006921784.1:316740-318015 GCF_000298275.1 Orycteropus afer afer
TGATTCTAATTCATGGCAACCTTGTGTGTGTCAGAATAGAGCCATAGAACCATAGGCTTTGCAACGGCCGAGTTTTTGGAAGTAGATTGCCAGGCAGGCCTTCCTCTGATGTGTCTCTAGACAGACTCAAACCTCCATCCTTTGGGTTAGCAACTGAGCCAGTTAACAATTTGTACCATTTCAGTTTTGATAGATGAATCCAAATCATTGTCAATGTTTTAAGGATCAATGGAGCTGCAAAGAAATTTTAACTGCATTCAGAAGTCTTGCTGTTAGCAGAAATGTCATTGTTTGTTTGAAATTATTTCATGTAGGCAGACAGGTAGAACTGGATAAAACAAAAAAATAATTTTGTTATTGTCAAGAGCCAAGATTTTAACTGTGATAGAAGAGATAAGAGTTAAGTAAAAACCCAGTAAGGTTAAATTTGAACTGGGAATTCATTTTAAATTTACATTTTTTTTTCTTCTAAAATATATGGATTTATCAGCTGTGTCTGCCTAAACCCCACAAGCCAATTACAATGCAGTGAACATCCCTGCATGGCTGTATCTGATTCCAGGTATGGGCAGGAAAAGCCTGACCTCTGTTACCTGCTTTCTCAGAAAGCCAAGAAGCTCTCTGGGCTGGGGGTAGGCATCATGTTCAAGAATGCAGAGTTCAAGAAGGGACTTTCACTAGCCAAAGGGGGGGACAATGTGAGCATCAAAAAGAACATGACTATAGTTGATTAAAACACTCTGAATATATAGAAAACCCATCATGGGAGGTAGGATAATTAATGGCTTCCCCAAGGACGTCCACGTCGTAATCCTGGGAGCTTATGAATATGCAGTGGTATTTGTTGGTAAGTGCCATCAGGTTGATTCTGACTCATAGTGACCCCATGCACAACAGAGCACAACCCTGCCCCTTCCTGCACCAACTTCACAGTCATTGCTATACTGGAGCCCATTGTTGCAAGCACCGTGACACACCATGCCTTCTGATGAGCTTTTTGGTGACTGTATTAAATGGCTCAAAAAGAGACTTAAAAGCTTTTAAGTGGCCATCTAAGATGCAGCTAATGGTCTCCTATCATTGGAAGCCAAGAAGAGTGCAAAAAACAAAAACAAAACCAAGGGCATTTGGAAGCAATCATCCCTAGGACACAATGGCCCTCGAGACCAGAAGAACTAGATGGTGCCCGGCTACCGATGCCAACCACTCAGGAAAGGATCAAATCTGGAGATCAAGGATAGAGTGGGAGGGAAAACATGGAACAAAATCCAAAAA
>NW_006921784.1:319477-326970 GCF_000298275.1 Orycteropus afer afer
CTTTATTAAGAGAAGTAGTAAGGGGAAATCAGAATAAATGGGAGACTCCATGTTGTGAAGATGTCAGTTCTCTGTAAATTAATCTCATACTAATCTCTAAGTCCAAGCCAATCCCAAGCAAAATCCAAACAAGAGTTTTAAAGACCCTGACAACCTGATCCTCACTCATTTAGGAGAGAAAATGAGCACCACCAATAAAAATTTGGGAAAGTGAAACAGTGGGGTTCTGCTCCACCAAGTGTAAAACCTTGTTGTAGTGATTAAAATTGTGTTGTATTTAAAGAATAACGCAGAACCCGAAACACCTCATAATGTGGGTGAGCTTGGAGGACATTATGCTGAGTGAAATAAGTCAATCACAGAAGAACAAATATTGGAAAGTCAAGGAAAGGTTTATATATGGAAGGAAGCTCTCTTTGTTGGTTACCAGGAATGGAGAGAGGAGAAAAATAGTGTTGTATTGATGTAAGAATAGATACCTAAATGGCACAGCACACAAGGCCTTGTCTATACACATTTATATTACATTCTTACATGTGTAAGAATATGAATTTTGTTTATGAAAAGATGGCATGTTGAGTCTTTGGAGAAAGGGTAGCATGTGATAGCTGGTGATCAAATAAAGTTATTATCTTTCCCTATTACACATAAAAATACATTCCAGGGTGTTTAATGAGCTAACTATAAAATATTAAAAATAGAAAAAATGTGGAATAATACTTCTTTTTTTTTTCACTCTGGGCTATGTTGTTGTGTGCCATCTGGTCAATTCTGACTCTAGTGACCCCATGTGACAGAGTAGAACTGCCCCATAGGGTTTCCTGGTCTGTGATTTTCACAGCGAGGAGCTCTGGTGCAGTGGTGGTTAAGGCATTTGGCTACTAACCATAAGGTCAGTGGTTTGAACCCACTAGCTGCTCCATGTAAGAAAGATGGGGCAGTCTGTTTCCATAAAGATTTACAGCCTTGGAAACCCAATTGGGGGTCACTATGAGTTGGAATGGACTCAGTGGCAGTCAGTTTGGTTTGGTTTTGTAACCTTCACAGAGGACCCCTGCTAGTGCAGTAGTAGTTAAACATTTGGCTGCTAACCTGTAGGCTGGTGCTTTGATTCCACCTGCTGCTCCGTGGGAGAAAGATGTGACAGCTTCCGGAAAGATCGTATAGCCGTGGAAACAATAGGGCTACTGTGAGTTGGAATCAACTTGGTGGCAGTGGGTAAGGTTTGGTTTTAATCTTTATAGGAGCGTATTGCTAAGTTTTTCTCCTGCAAAGCCACTGGTGGGTTTAAACTGCCAACCTTTCAGATAGTATTTGAGTGCTTACCTGTTGGACCACCAGGGCTCTTTCTCTGGAGTATGGACATAAACAACAAGCAAACAAACAAAAAACCAAACCCACTGCCATTGAGTTGATTTCGACTCATAGTGACCCCCATTGGGTTTCCCAGGCTGTAAATCTTTATGGACGCAGGCTGCCCATCTCTCTCCCACAGAGTGGCTGGTGGATTCGAACTTGCCCACCCTCTGGTTAGTAGCCAAATGCCGTAACCACTATACCACCAGAGCTCCATGGAGTATGGAGGTACCACTTCATTACTCTAGCATTCTCCAGCATTGTTTTTGTTATCTTCCTGAACTGATTGGAAACCTGGAAACCAGAAGTGAGAAGACTAGTGGGTATGATGCCACAAAATTACGAGTTCTTATGTGACAATATACATATGCTGGTTTTTGTTGTTAGGTGCTGTCAAATTGGCTCTGACTCATAGCAATCTTACATACAACAGAGTGTAACTGCCCGGTCCTGCACCGGCCTTACAATCCTTGCTGTACCTGAGCCCATCATTGTAGCCATTGTGTCAATGCATCTCATTGAGGGTCTTCGCCTTTTTGTGCTCATCCTCCACGTCTCCAGAGAATGGTTCCTTCTGACAACATGACCAAAGTAGATGAGCCGAAATCTGGCCATTCTCTCTTCCAAGGAGCATTCCTGCTGCACTTCTTCTGTGACAGATTTGTTCATTCTGCTGGTAGTCCATGGTACTTTCAGTATTCTTCACCAACACCACAACTCGGAAGCATTGACTCTTCAGTCTTCTTATTCATTGTCCAGCTTTCATGTGCATATGAGGCGTTTGAAAATACCATGACTTGGGTTAGGCGAACCTTAGTCTTCAAAGAGACGCCTTTACTCTTCAGCACTTTAAAGAGGTCTTTTGCAGCAGATTTGCCTAGTGCAATACGTCCTCTGATTTCTTGACTGCTGCTTCCATTGGTGTTGATTGTGGAACCAAGCAATATGAAATCTTTGACAACTTCAGTCTTTTCTCCATTTATTGTGATGCTGCTTATTGGTCCATGCTTGAACAATTTCTCTTAGAAAGATTAGCACAAGGCTGGTCCCCATGAGGCGGAGGTTAAAGATGTCCCAAATGTCCAAACCACCATCCACTCCATCATTTCAGACATTAATTTCTCCTCCTCTCAGTAATCTTCCCCGTCTTAGGGTTCTGTATTTCGCTGTAACATCTTGCAGAACTCACAGACTCCCAAGGGATCACGTCATGTAGTGGTGGTGGAGGCTGGCAGGCTGGCAGGCTGGCAAGTCCCAGGTCTGTAAGTAGGTCTGGAGGATCCTCCCAATTCTCGGGGTTTGATGAACCTCGATCAGTGGATCAGATTACGGCTGCTGTCCCAGATCCAGGGGTGAGATGACAATGAGCCAAAACACAGAACTGGAGCAAGAGGAGGGTGAACCTTCCCAGAGGATTCACAGGTATACCCTCAAGGAAGCAAAGGGTGGTGATTTGAGTTACACCCTCCAGCAAGGCAGGACTCAAGATATATCCTGCCTGTGTTGCTCCAACAGAAATAACCCAAGTTGATGGCTTTAACAATCAGCAACTATTCAGTTGCTCAAGGCAAATCCCACCCCAGAGCCGATTGCCAGTCATTATAGGGAACAACTACTACCAGCTGCCCAGCCAGCTTAACACCTGATCTTAACTACCACACTGCCCCAAACAGGCATGGATTATAGGATTTACAATACATCACAAAATGGAGGACAGTGGCTAGAAGGGGCACATCAAGCAATTCACCGCAGTCCAGTTATGAGGATTTTCATTTTCTTTATCTTGATGTACTCCATAGTGCAGACTGTAGTTTTTTTAATCTTCAAAAGTAAATGCTTCAAGTCATCTTCACTTTCAGCAAGCAAGGTTGTGTCATCTGCATATCGCAGGTTGTTAATGAGCCTTTCGGCAATCCTGATGCCACGTTCTTCTTCATTTAGTCCAGTTTCTTGGATTATTTGCTCAGCATACAGATTGAATAAGTATGGTAAAAGGATACAACCCTGGTGCACTCCCTTCCTGATTTTAAACCATGCAGTATCCCCTTGTTCTGTTTGAACAACAGCCTCTTGGTCTATGTACAGGTTCCTCATGAGTACAATTAAGTGTTCTGGAATTCCCACTCTTCTCAATGTTATCAACAATTTGTTATGATCCACACAATCGAATTCCTTTGCATAGTCAATAAAACACAAGTAAACATCTTTCTGGTATTCTTTGCTTTGAGCCAAGATTCATCTGACATCAGCAATGATATATCCCTTGTTCCAAGTCCTCTTCTGAATACAACTTGCATTTCTAAAAATTCCCTGTCAATATACTGCTGCAACCATTTGTGAATTATCTTCAGCAAGATTTTACTTGTGTGTAATATTAATTATATTGTTTTATAATTTCCACATTGTGTGGAATCACCATTCTTTGGAACGGGTACAAATAATGGATCTCTTCCAGTCAGTTGACCAGGTAGCTTCTTCCAAATTTCACAGCATTCATTTGTTGAAACATCTCAGTGGATATTCCATCAATTCCTGGAGCTTTATTTTTCACCAATTCCTTTGGTGCAGCTTTGACTTCCTTCAGTACCATTAGTTCTTGATCACATGCCACCTCCTGAAATGGATGATCATTGACCAATTCTTTTTGGTATAGTGATTCTGCATATTCTTTCCACTTCTTTTGATGTTTCCTGCATCATTCAATATATTGCCCATAGAATTTTTCAGTATTGCAACTTGAAGATTGAATTTTTTCTTTAGTTCTTTTGGCTTGAGAAATGCTGAGTGAGTTCTTCCCTTTTGGTCTTCTAACTCCTGGTCTTTGCACAGGTCATTATAATAATTGACCTTATCTTCTTGAACTGCTCTTTGAAATCTTCTGTTCAGCTCTTTTATCTTGTCATTTCTTTCATTTGCTTTAGCAAGTTTCAGAGTCTCTTCTGACATCCATTTTGGTCTTCTCTTCCTCTCTTTTTTTTTTTTCCCCCAGTGTCCTTTTGCTTTCTTCATGTATAATGTCATCCCTCTTTTTGTCTGGTTCTCGGTCGTTGGTGTTCAATATGTCAAATCTATTCTTTGCGTCATTTCTAAATTCAGGTGTGATATGATCAAGGTTATGCTTTAGCTCTTGTGGACTTGTTTTAATTGTCTTCAGCTTCAACTTGAACTTGCATATGTGCAATTAATGGTCTGTTCCACAGTCAGCTCATGGCCTTGTTTTAGTTGAAGATATTGAGCTTCTCCATCACCTCTTTCCACAGATATAGTCAATCTCATTGCTGTGTATTCCATCTAGTTGGGTCCACATGTAAAGCCACCATTTATGTTGTTGAAAAAACATATTTTCAATGAATAAGTAGTTGGTCTTGCAAAATTCTATCATGCGATCTCCTGTGTCATTTCTATCACTAAGGTCATATTTCCAACTACCGGTGATTCTTCTTTGTTCCCAACTTTTGCATTCCGATCACTAGTAATAATCAGCACATCTTAATTGTATGTTTGGTCCATTTCAGACTGCAGAAGTTGGTAAAAATCTTCAGTTTCCTCGTTTTTGGCTTAGGTGGTTCATGCATTAATGATAGTAGTATTAACTGGCCTTCTTTGTAGGCATATGGATACATCCTATCATTGACAGCATAGTACTTCAGGATAGATCTTGAAACATTCTTTGTGACAATGAATACTGTGCCATTCCACTTAAATTTTTCATTCCTGGCATAGTAGATCATGTGGTTGTCTGATTCAAAATGGCCAGAACCCATCCATTACAGCTCATTAATGTCTAGGATATCGATCCTTATGTATTCCATTTCACTTTTTACAACTTCTAATTTTCCTAGATTCGTACTTCGTACATTCCATGTTTGATTGTTAATGGATGTTTGCAGCTGTTTCTTCCCAGTTTGAGTCATGCCACATGGAGATCCAGCAAATAGAGGTCCTGAAAGCTTTATTCTGTCTATGTCATTAAGGTCAGCTCTACTTTGAGGAGGCAGCTCTTCCTCAGTCGTATTTTGAACACCTTCTGACCTGAGGAGCTCATCTTCTGGCACTATATCAGACAATGGTTCAGGGCTATTCATAAAGTTTTTCCAGTGATATATGAGACAGTGTTTCACTGCTATTCATAAGATTTTCACCGGCCAATACTTTGAGAAGTGGACTCTTCTGAGTCTGTCTTAGTCTGGAAACTCCGCTGAAACCTGCCACCATGGGTGACCCTGCTGGTATTTGAAACACCTGTGGCATAGCCTCCACTCTCACAGCAACATATAAGCCACCACAGTACAGCAAACTGACAGATGAGTGGTGAAATAGATACATATCAAATTAAAAGACAAATGATAGAAAAGTACATGCAATGATCTTCTATGGAATGTATTTCTGTTTGTAAATCTGACTAGATAGAGCCCATTTGCTGTGACAGGAAGTATGGCGGTTTGTATCAGACAAGTCAGCATTTCTGCCAGTGGAAGAAACAAAATTTCATCTGTGAGTCCTGTTTTAGAAATGGAAACAAGTGTCTACTTTTTCAAAAGCATGAAAACCTGATGTGATTTTTCTGTGGTAATTTGGGTATTCTTCTCACATAGTTATAAAAAGAAATGGGTCCGAAAGTGGAGGCTGTGTGTGGACTGACATTTTCTCTGTGCGGTTTTTAAAAATTGCTGTTGCCCTCCGTCCATTCAGTTCAATTATCTGATGCTGATTATAGAGACTTAGCCCTAGTGGTGCAGTGGTTAAGTGCTCAGCTGCTAACCAAAAGGTCAGTGATTCAAACCCACCAGTCCCTCTGTGGGAGAAAGATGTGGCAGTCTGCTCCCACAGAGATCACAGCCTTAGAAACCCTGTATGGAAGTTCTGCTCTGTTGCATAGCGTCACCGTGGGTCCAAATTGATTGGCAGCAACAGGTTTGGTTTGTTCTTTCTTTCTTTCTTTTTTTTTTTTTTAAAAAAAACATGACTTAAGGTTCCTAGCTAATGCGAATGGTTTGTGCTTGACTTCTAACCTGAAGGTTGGCAGTTTGAACCCAGGCTAGTGACACCGTGCAAAAAGGCCTAGCTGTCTGCTTCCATTAAGATTATAGCCAAGAAACTCCTATGGGGCCCAGTTTTATTCTATAACACGTAGGGTCACCATGATTCAGAATTCACTTGACGGCAGTGGTTTCTTTTCTTTTAACACGACTTTTAAGTGCTAACATAACTAGAAGATCCTTTCTCACTGATTCATCTTCTCCAGACACCCTTCAGATTCCATCGTTGAGCCATACTGAGCTGGTGTTTGGTGTTGCTGTTGCGTGTCATGCAGTCAGATCTGACTCACAGTGACCTGTGTAACAGAGTGGAACTGCTCTGGCGGGTTGTCTTGGCTGTAGTCTTTATGGAAGCAGATCACCTGGTCTTTCTCCAGTGGAGAGGCTGGATGGATTGGAACCTCCAACCTTAATAATTGCCCATGTGGAAGCAAACATGTCATGTTGTGTTAGGACTTTACTCCTGTCATCCCCTCTAGACTGTGAGCTCCTTCAAGGTAGGGACTGAATAAGATTCACTGTGTAGTCTGGTGCCTAGCACAGTGCCTGGCTCATAGAAAAGATGCAGGAACTATCTTTTGAATGAATGATTATTGCTGATATCCACACTATAAGATTCTTTAGGGATAGCTGCGGCAAAAGACTGGATTCTTCAACTTGCACGAGAGCAGAAATTGTTGAGTTCATTTGCATGTGCAAAACTACCGTGTAGGCTGTAACTTTATTTTTAGCTGCAAATTTGGAATATTTATGGGAATTACATTGGTTTTTGGATAAATTTGTGTAACTTTTGATTTTTTTTTCCACATTGAATATTTCTGTTTATGAACATGGTATATTTTCCCATTTATTTAAGTCTTCTTTAGTGACTCTCAATATGATTTTTAATTTTGCCTCCAAAGTTTTACATATTTTTTTAAAATGCATTTTATTGAAATATAATTTATGTACAGCAGAATACACAAAACTAAAGTGACATGGGTCAATCCAGTTTTTTTTTTTTTTTTTTTTTTGCAGTGTTCCCTTCCCTCCCCTCCCACCCCTGGCAACCAACAAAGAAAATTTCCCTCCATATATAAACCTTTCCTTGACCCTCCA
>NW_006921784.1:329800-330378 GCF_000298275.1 Orycteropus afer afer
TTCCACTAGTTGGTGCCTAATCCACTTCTGTATAGTTCCTTTCAAAGCTCAGGGCTCCAGGATTATCTTCTGTATCTCTCAGTTGGTTTTTATTTTCTTTGTTGAAGAGGGTCTGTGTCGCTTGTCTGCCTGTTCATCCATCTTACTGGAAATCTCTTCTACATATTTTGACAGATTTATTTCACATTATTTGATCTTGTTATTGCAAATGAGATCTTCCTATTAATTATGTTTTCTTGTGGATCATTGTCGATCTATAGAACTGTGATTGAGTTTTGAATATTAACCATATATCCATGGAACTTGTGCTTTTGTTTTTATGTTTGAAAGGAAGTTCGTAAATCTTCAAATCTATGATTTTGGGTGTGTGTGTGTGTTTGCATATGCTTATGTCTGTTTTTGAGAATAATTATTGGATCCATTGAGACTGGGGGACCACTTGAATGTATTGCCAGGTGCCAAAAGCACAGGGAGACCACATCTCCTGACCTCCTCTAACCCCACAAGGGGAAGACAGAATCACCATCAGTAGCCCAAGACCTATTCCTGTGAGGCCAAACATGCTTCCTCCCTCCAGC
>NW_006921784.1:331318-361372 GCF_000298275.1 Orycteropus afer afer
GAAGAGGAGTTGCCTTTGGAGGTGTGGCCTGCTTCCAGTGTATAAAGAGAAGCTTTGAGAATGTGCTCTGGCTTTTTGGCACATCTGGATCCTGCATTTGGCTAAGTCTTCATCTTCAGTTCCTGGACTTGAACTAGTGCCGTACTGTGTTGCCTGCCAATCTTACGATTGTTTCTGGACTTGAACCAGTGGCCTGCCATGTTGCTGATTGATTTTGTGATTGTGCCATTTTACCTGCCAACCTTGGGTTTGTAAACCTCAGCAGGCAGCAGCTGCCTGAGTTAGGAGATGCCTCCAGCTCCAGTAGGCCTGAAACAAGAGGCAGAGCTGAAGCCCAAGGTCGAGGGGCCTTCATCCAGCCCCTAGAGCTGGCACTCTGAATTTGGACTTCTAACCTATTAAACTATAAGAGAATAAATTCCTGTTTGTTAAAACCACCCACTTGTAGTATTTCTGTTATAGCAGCACCAGAGAATCAAGATCGGGGTGGAGTCCAATGAGTGTAGATACTAAGAACAGTGGCACAATGTGCAGTATATAACCAGTGTCACTGAACTGTTCATGTTCATGAAATCGTGAATGGATGTATGTCTGCTTGTGTATATCGCCACCAAAAATAAATAAATAAATAAAAGAACGGTTATATGTCTAAAGACCATCTCGTAAGTGTGTCTCCTTTTTAAATTACCAGCCCGTTATGGAAGTAAACACACACACACACACACACACAGACACACACATTCTTAAGTCATTTTTCTTTTAGTTCATCCACAGATGTAATATTGTGCACATTTGATTTTTGACACTGCAGACCTGGGACCAAAATGCAGTGCATGCCACAGGCTATGGAAAGGCAGTCCTGTTTCCTTTCTCCTTAAGAAACGTCTGTCAGTGCTGCTCTGCTGCTTTTTTTTAATACTCCATCTTATTTTGGATGAAAATGTATACAATATTCCCCAGTTTCTGGACACACTGGTCAGTGACCTTGGTCACCTTCTTCACATGGTGTCACCACTCCTGTTGTGCCCCTTCTACCTGCTTCACTTCCGTTTATGTAAACTTGCTCCACCACCCCTTCCCTACTTTCTCCTCAAAATAACTGTTGACTCTTTGGTCTTATATAGTTAATTACAAAAACAAACAAAAACCTCAGCAACGCTCAAGGGCGAGACTCTTGATTCCTTGGGCTCAATTGTTACTTATTAAAGGGGCCTTTCAGGAGTGGTTTCAGTTTCAGGTATGAGGAGCACCTCAGGACCATAGTCTCAGGGACTCCTCCAGCCTCTATAGGTCCACTAACTTTGGATTCTTCAAGAATTTGAAGTCTCATGCACATTTTTCTCCCTTATCATCAGGATTCAGGAGCCCTGGTGGCATAGTACTGAAGCTATCTGACTGCTAACCAGAAGGCTGGTGGTTCACACCCACCAGCCACTCCTCGGAAGGAAGATTAGGCAATCTACTTCCGTAGAGATATGGATTCATCTCTTGTGTCCCTGATCAGGACACTCAGTAGTGGTGATGGGCACTATCTAGTTCTGGTCTCAAGGTGGAAGAGGCAGTGATTCATGAGACAGTTACTGTCATTAGTACTTAACTCACCAACATCTTCTGCCTCTCAGGTATATTCCTCATATCCTTGTTTATTTAAAACAAAAGCTACCAATAATTCAAGAAATCTATGTTTAGAGTAAATCAACAAACAGCAAAATCTGAGCACAAATTTATTTAAAACATTTTTTTCTTGTAAATTGTATTTATATTTTTCTTGTTGAGAATATACACAGCAAAACACACATCATTTCAGCGGTTTCCACATGTACAATTTAGTGACACTGTTTACATTCTTCGAAGGTGTGCCATATTCTCACCCTTCTTTTGTGAACTGTTGTTCCTCTCTCATTAACATAAACTCACTACCCCTTAATGATTCCTATCTAAAATTTTGAGTTGCTGTTACCAGTTTGATCTCATATAGATAGTTCTTAAAAGTTCTCAAAGCAGATGTTCTTTGCTAGGTAAGCTAAACTATTGTTTGATTTTAAGATGACTTCAGGGGATAGTTTTTGGTTTCAGGTTTGAAGATTTTCTAAGGGCAATACTTTCAGGGATTCATCTAGCCTCCATAGCTCCAGAAAGTCTGGAGTCCTTTAGAAAGTAAAGTTCTGTTCTACATTTTCCCCCTTTTGATCAGGATTCTACTATGAAATCTTTGATCACATTGTTCAGTAATCATAGTCATGCACCATCCAGCTCTTCTGGGCTTATGGCAAAGGAGGCGTTTTTCATGGAGGCAATTAGCCACACATTTTATATCTTCCTCTTGTTCCTGGCTCTCCTTTTTCTTCTCTTGCTCAAGGTGAACAGAGACCAACAGTTATATTTTGGATGGCCACCTGCAAGCTTTTTTACACAACAAACTAGGAGGTAGAATATAAGCATTAAAAGTGTTATTAGGCTGATGAAACCATTACTCTAAACCTCCAAACCAAGGAACAACATCCCCTGAGGTGTTTGGTTGCATATAAACAGCCTCAGTAGCTACTCTTTTTATTGTTGTTGTAAATATATACAGCACACAACTTTTGCCAATTCAAATTTTTACAGGTGTACATCTTACTGATGATTGCATTAATTGGCTGTACAACCCTACCCTTAATCAGTGCAGTTTTCCCATGACAACCAACTGCCCCTTTTCCCTCTCGCTCCAGCCCTTGGTAACCTCCAATCAACTTTGTTCTCTACACATTTGCTTTTTCTTGTCTTTTTATATAAGTGAGGTCATACAGTATTTATAATATTTTTCCTTTTGTGATTGGCTTATTTTGCTCAGCATAGTGTCTTCAAGCTCCATCCATTCTTTAACATCATCAAGACTTCATTTCTCCTACTGGCTAAGTAGTATTCCATTGACTGTATGACCACATGTTGTTTACCCATTCATCTGCTGATGGACGTTTAGGTTGTTTCCACCTTTTGGCTATTGTGAATAGTGCTGCAATGAACATTGATGTACAAGTCTCTGCTTTAGTCTTTGTCTCAAGTCTTTTGGGTGTATAACCAGGAGTGGAATTACTGGGTCATATGGTAGTTCTATTGTTAGAGTTTTGAGGAACTGTCGCACTGTTTTCCAGAGTGGCTGTACCATTTTTATATTCCTACCAGCAATGGATAAGAGTTCTAATTTCCCCCATCCTTGCCAGTAATTGTTATTTTCTTTTTTTCTTATCTTAGCCACCCTAATGGTATCTTATTCTGGTTTCAGTTCGCATTTTTTGATGGCTAATGACCCACCAGTCACTCCTTGGAAGGAACGTTGGGCAATCTACTTCCATAGTGATACCACCTTGGAAACCCAAGGAGGGGTCGCTATGAGTTGGGTCCAACTCGACGGCACATAACAACAGCAACGACAATGAACATGTTTTCATGTGGTTGTTGGCCATTTGAATGTCCTTTTAGGAGAAATGTCCTTAGCCCATTTTATAATTGGATTATTTGTCTTTTTGTTGTTAAGTTGTCAAAGTTTGATTATTATTTTGATTATTAGAGTTTTGTCAGATATATGGTTTACAAAGCTATTCTCCCAGCCAGTAGATTGTCATTTCATTTTTTTGATAGTCTTTGGTTTTCATGAGGTCCCATTTATTTATTTTGTCTTTTGCTGTTTGTGCTTTTGTTATATTATTAGATAATCCATTGTGAAAAGTTAGGCCTGACAGCATTGCCCTTGCTTGTTCTTCTAAGAATCTTAAGGTTTTACTTTGCACATTTAGGTCCTTAATCTGCTTCAATTTTTTTTTTTTGTGTGTGTGTGTGGGTGTGTGTGTGTGTATGGTGTGAGGCAAGGATCCTGTTTCATTTTTTCTGCATGTGGAAACCAGTTTTCTTAGCACTTTAAGTTTCATAGTTGAGTGTCCAACATGTAAGGTTGAACCTGAGTCACAGGGTGAGGGTAACAGGGAACCATTATATTCCTAGCTTTTAGTCTAGTCAGTCATTTTATGTGGTCATGGATGTCAGAGAGAGAGGTGTCTTACATGGCAGTGAAACCTGTGAGGCCCAGAACACTATGGGACTGCCTTATTTTCCAGGTTTTGCTTTTGACCAAGTGCAGTCTTACCACTTTCTTTCTCTCTCGATTAGTGGAAGATATTTGAGTTTTCCTTCTCTGACAAATTTCAGCCTTACACAGGTTCTGGCTTTCACAGGTTTTATTGTAGCTGGTACCCGTGAATTAAAACATCCATGTGTTTTTTCATGGAGACCCTGGGTGGGGCAAATGATTGACATACTCAGCTGTTAACCAAAAGGAAGACAAGACAGACCTGGCAGTCTGCTTCTGGAAAGTCAGTGCTTGGAAACCCTGTGGAGCCTAGTCCTACCCTGACACATGCAGGGGTCACCACGAGTCAGGACTGACAAGTGTTTTCTCACTGGGGATTTTGTATTCTATGGAATGAAATCTTCATGAGGCAGGCTGTGTTGTTAATATATAAATATAAATATGGTGTATAAATGTATTTAACATAAATATAGAATATAAATTTATTCTGGAATATGACATAGAAATGTGCTACTTTTGTTTTTTAGTATCCGGAGTGTGATGCAGAAGTACCTTGAGGAGAGAAAGGAAATAACCTTTGACAAGATTTTCAGTCAGAAAATTGGTAAGTCCTGCTCATCCCTTTGGCGTGCTGTCGTTTTGGCAAGGGTACCCAGTGACACTATGGTAATGTAGAAATCAACCCCTAATTCTTTATGTGCTTTGTGCCTAAGGTTGGGAATGAAGGAAGTGTCATGCACTTAGCGAGATACTTAATGATATATTCCCAGACATATGTTCTGTGAAGTAGTGCTTGGGAAAACGACAAGTTTGGCTTCAGTTGATGCAGTTTGGAGCATTGCCCAAAATCAAAGGATTCACTACTCATTCACCAAAAAGAAGTTCTTCCCGTTGGGCCCTCAGTTCATGGCGAGCATTGAGTACACTGTCCTCCTTTTGGACTTACATGCACTTGCCTGAGGTCCCCAGCTTCTCCTGCTGCTGCTTTACTTCCTGTGGCCACAGGGACTTGGCCTGAGCCCTCGTCAGTGGGATTCCACTCCTGTGGTTGGCCGTCTCCTTCTAGGGCTGGGGCTGGCTTACTTCCTCTCATCAGTTTTCACACATTTATGGTTTCTTTGTGCAGCTCTTAGAGATCAGGACCACATCAGTTATTCTTGTTCCTGCGGCTCCATTGGAATCTCTCCTTGGCTGGTCATGATGACGCCCCTCTGTTACATGTCTACATGGGAGGGGCAGTGTCTCCCTGGCCAACACCCAGGTGGTCTGGCCAGCGCTGGTCTTGGCTCTGTCGTGCCGCCTGCTGTTGAGTTGATTTCGCCTCACAGAGACCCCATGTGATAGAGTACAACTGTCCCGTAGGGTTTTCTAGGCTGTAATCTTTATGGGAGCAGATCACCAGCTCTTTTCTCCTGTAGAGCCGCTGGTAGGTTAGAATCGATGACTGTTCGGGTAGCAGCTGAACGCTTAACCGTTGCGCCGGCAGGGCTCTGTATTTCCCTAGCGGGTCACGGAGGGGGGCTTTGTGAGGAGTGCACAGAGACTACTTTAGTGTGGAGTCTCCTGGCCAATGAGGAAGTGCCATCCTGTGACCTCATCTGCCTTGTAAAAGCTGCAGTTTGTTCAGAGGTGGCCACCAGCAAGGTGCAGTCAGAGCTGTGGTCTGCATCCTTTTCTTCTTTTCAGTCTCACGAAACAGTTCCTATTGTCCAGCAATTTCCTCGACAAAATTTTGTTCTCAGCCAGGATAGGATTCATTATGTAGCCTGCCATTAGCCGTGTTGTCAGTGTGCCCCTTACTATGGGATAAATGGATAATTCTAGGGCTTTTGTGCAGCTGAATATGAGACAGTGGGAGCCCCTTTCCCTCCACTGTGCCTTGCTTGGCTCCTGCAATCATTCATATGGTTTGCTGAAGAGCTATGCATCTTAGTTTTCAAATTATTTTGTTGCTGCAGGAAATTACTTCATTAACGTTCCAAGAAATTAAGATCCTATGAACGTTCCCTAGGACTCTATTTCTGCGTAGAGTTCTGTTTCCCTGATTAATAGACTGGTAGGCCCCATTGTGACTGAGAGTTGTGGGTAATTCCGGGTTACCCCTTTCGTGTACAGATGGGAGATGCACACACTGAGAGGTGAAGTGACTTGTTCTGATTTCCGTTTCTCCTTCCTTTCTGCTGTGGAAATTCGTTAAATATTACTGGGAGGGAAACAATGGATGTAAAATAGAATCTGGAGGGTCACTGGTAAGCACCAGAAAGATTTTTTTTAGAAACACAACGTTCTGTTTTGTTCAAGTATGCTAATAAGTCCCACAAATAGGTGGCTTTAAAGAACAGAAATTTATTTTCTTACAGTTCAGGAGGCTGGTAGTCCAAATTCAGGGCGTGGCTCTGGGGGGAGGGCGTGTTCTTTTTTTGTCTGTTTCAGCTTCTAGTAGCTGCAGCTGCCATCCTTGGTGTCTCTGGGCCTGTCGACGTGTCTGCTGCGTGTGTCTTGTCTTCACGTGGCACCTTCCCCCGTGGGTACCTCTGTGTCTGTTCTGTTCTTTTTATAGCTCAGAAGTGATTAGGTTTAGGGTCCACCCTCCTCTGCTGTGTCCTCATTAACATAACAAAGGAAAACTCCTATTTGCTTTTGATTGTGTCCAGCGAAAAGAAAATAAAGCCCTAAGGTAATAATAATAGAGAGGTAAATTGTTTTTGAGAGAGAAGGAAAGAAGAAATGAGTTATTTACTTATTGAATTAATTTTATTTTTGCATCTTTATTGAGATACAGTTCACCTACCATAAAAGTTACCCATTTCAAGTTGAGTGGTTTTTGGTTTATTCAGAGTTGTATAACCATCACCACAATCTAATTTTAGATTAGGATTTTCAACACTGCATCAAGAAACCACACCCCCATTAACAGTCATTTCTCATTCCCGGCTTCTTCCAGCCCCCGGAAACCACTACTGCATTTCAGTGCAAATAACACCCACTTTTGACATTTACTGCTCACTGCCTGGGGAGGTATTTTTGTAGGTATCACTATGCCATTTTTTTTTTTTTACATGTTGCTGTTAAAAAAAAAAAAAGAATTAGCATATTGTGTTTACAAAAATACCTCCCAGGGGTAGGAAGCAGTTGGCAAACAAATGCAGAAGGTACATAATATTTGCTTAAAAATATGGTAATCAACTTTCCATCTCTGTGGGTTTCTCTGTTCTGGACATTTCAGATGAATGGGGCCATAGAATGTGTGGTCTTTTGTGACTGGCTTCTTTCAGTTAGCTTAATGTTTTCAAGGTTCCTCTCCACTGTAGCACGTATCAGTACTTCATTACTTTTTCTGGCTGAATAATATTCCAGTGTGTAGATATGCCACATTTTATTTATTCATTCATTAGTTGCTAGGTATTTAGATTGTTTTCACATTTAGGCTATTAGGAATAATGCTGCTGTGAAGAGAAGGCCTTTTTACATATTATTTGAACAAGGGATTCCTTATTACTAAGCTATAACTGGTGGACTTGTACGTCAGTGTCCATTGCAGCACTATTCACAATAGCCAAATGCCCATCAGCAGGTGAATGGATTAACAAAATACAGTACATACATACAATGGGATGCTTCTCAGCCAGTAGGAGAAGTGAAGTCTTGATCCTGCTATAGGGTGGATGCAGTTGGAAGACATTATGCTGAGTGAAATAAGTCAATCACAAAAGGACAAACATTATATGACCTCACTTATATAAGAAGGCAAGAAAAAGTCAAATATAGAGAGACTAAAGTTTATTAGTGGTTACCAGGGGTAGGTGTGAGAGGGAAAGGAGATTACTGGTAATAGAAATATCACATTGATTAAGAGTAAGGTTGCACAGCCAATTAATGTAATTGCTGTCAGTAAGTTGTATACCTATAAAAAGTTGAATTGGCAAGGGTTGTGTGTTAGGTATATTTACAACAATGACTCTTTTAAAAAAAAAAAGCTCATAGCTCCTGAGTCTGCTTATGTACAACCAAACACCTCATGGGATTTGGTTCCTTGATTTGGAGGTTTAGGGTCATGGTTTCATGGGACATCCCAGTTAATTGGCCTAATAACATGTTTAGTGTTTCTGTTCTAACATCCTAGTTCCTCGCATGGTGCCTAGGGTCTTAAAAGCTTGCAGGCAGCCATCCAAGACACAATAATTGGTCTCTATTTGCTGGGAGCGAAAGAGGAAGAATGACAGTCAAGAATAAGAGGAGGATGTGGAATATGTCATGAGACCATAAGAACCACATGGTGCCCAGCTACCTTTACTGAACATTTTGATCAAAGATTCCATAGAAGAATCCTGATCAAAAGGGGAAAAATATAGAACAGAAGTTCATATTCCTGTGGAATCCAGACTGTCTGGATCCATGAAGGCTGGATGAACCTCTGAAACTATTGCCCTGAAATAATCTTTAAACATTAAACCAAAATTATCCCCTGAAGTCTTCTTAAAATCAAACAACAGCTTAACTAGTGAAAAAAAAGTCTGCCTTGAACATTATGCTCTTTTAAAAACTATCTGTATAGGATCAAATCAACAACAGTAACTCGAAATTTCAGATAGGAACCTTAGGAGGCAGTGAGTTTATGTTAATGAGGGAGGAACAGCTCAGAGGAGGGTGAGAACGGTTGCATACCTCTGTCGTTAAATGGTACATGTAGAAACTGTTGAACTGATGTATGTTTTGCTGTGTATATTCTCAACAACAACAACAACAACAACACACACACACACACACACACAAAGTATAACTGGTAGATTGCTATTTTCCCAGCAGCTCTGATTCTAGTTTCTGAAGTGTGGTAAGAATTCTTTCTTCTTTTGTGTTTTCTGCCCCTCTCTAACATCTTACCTGTCCACACATAGACCCCAAAACAGGGCTTCCTGTTGTTTTGATTAAGACCTTTCCTGACTCTTATTGCAAGAGCCTTGATCTGAGCCCCTAAAAGCACTGTTGTTATTGCTGTTGTTCGGTGCCATCTGGTTGATTCTGACTGCTAGTGACCCCAGGTGACAGAGTAGAACTGCCCCATAGGGTTCCTGGGCTGTTGTCTTTACAGGAGCAGATTGCCTGCGTTTTTCTCTTGCGGAGTCACTGGGTCAGTTCAAACCACAAACTTTTAGATTATCAACTGAGTGTTTAAACATTGTGCCGTCAGGGTTCCTTGTAATGGCATTAGTGTGGCTTTAGTTCTTAACTTCAATTCTTCCCTGAGACCTGCTTCCCTGGGCGCTGATTGCATGTGGGTTTTATCTCAATAATGCTGTTAAACTTTTTTTTTTTTTTTTAATTGTTTTATAAAGTAAACAAAGGAGCTCTGGTAGCATAGTGCCTAAGGCACTTGATTGCTAACTGGAAGGTTGGTGGTTCAAATTCACCAGCCACTGCTGGGAAGGAAGGCTGGGCAATCTACTTTTGTAGTGATACTTCCTCAGAAACCCAAGGAGGGGTCACAACAGCTCACTGCCCTCGAGTCAGACCCAACTCATAGCGACCCCTCCTTGGGTTTCCAGGGCAGTATCACTATGGAAGTAGATTGCCCAATCTTCCTTCTGAGGAGTGGCTGGTGGGTTTGAACCGCCAGCCTTCCAGTTAGCAGTCAAGTGCCTTAGGCACTACGCCACCAGCGCTCCCTTTATAAAATAAAACTTCCTTTCAATTTGTGAACTTAGAGCTGTTCAGGAGAAGCTGAATTTAAACTTAAACTGGGAGGAAGTTCACAGGAAATAGTAGTAGCTGATTGGAGGAGTGGGAGAGAGTACAAGGTATAAGGACTGGATACAAGTCTACAATTAGTTTTGACATAGTTATGTGTTTTATTTTCTTGTGTCTAGTGCTCATCTCAGGAGCTCTGGTAGCATAGCACCTGAGGCACTTGACTGCTAACCGGAGGCTGGCGGTTCAAACCCACCATCCACTCCTCTGAAGGAAAGGAAGGTGGGGCAATCTACTTTCGTAGTGATACCGCCTCGGGAACCCGAGGAGGGGTCGCTGTGAGTCGGGTCTGATTTGACGGCAGTAACAACAGCACCAACAGTGCTTGTCTCCTCCCTCCTTTGGCTTTTGTAACATTCCCACTTTCTGGCTGGAATTCGAGATTGGGAAAAATGGAAGGTGGGTGGTGGCAGGAGTGACTGTCGCCTCCCAGTTCTTTCCTGCCTTCCTGCTTCTGCTCTTTTCTCCTTTGGCTTGCCCATCTGCCCCACCCGCCTCTGCCATGGCTGACTCCCCATCTTCCTGCTGCTGCCTCACTCCCCTTCTCCCGCTCTCTCCCTATTGCTTTTCTGTGGTTCTCCTGATTCTTTTTCCTTCTGTCCAGCTACCTATCCGTATCTCGTCTTTCTTCCTATTCCTCACCAGCATCCCAATACAAATGGCTGTCACAGGGCTGGGGAATGCCCTCCCATGTGTGCTACACAAGGAGCTCTGCTGGCCTAGTGGGTAAGGCATTTGGCTCCTAACCAGAAGGTCAGTGGTTCAAAGCTGCCCATGTGTTTTGTGAAATGAAAAGTGTAGGAATCGTTGATTTACGTGGCTCCTGAGGCATGGCTGAGATAATGGGTGATTGGCAGACCTGTCGGCTACAGCCTGATCTGGTTGATGCGTCATTAGTTTCCTTATTTACAGGAGCAGCGATATTATAGGACCTACTCCAGAGGCTGTTGTAAGGATTCTGCAGGCAAATGTGTACAAAGCCCTTAACCCAGTGATTGGTTCTCAGCCAATGCTCAGTGAACGAAAGGCCTTAAATGAAGTTGTTTATCATGAGCATTTTCAATCATACACAACAGTAGTTGAGAATAATGAATCCCAGTTTAGAGACAGAAGGAGCCCTAGTGGCACGGTGGTTAGGTGCTCTGCTACTAACTGAAAGGTCAGCAGTTCAAACCCACAAGGCTCTGCTGGAGAAAGATGTGGCAGTCTGCTTCCATAAAGGTTATAGCCTTGGAAACCCATGAGGCAATTTTAGTATGTTCTATAGGGTTGCTCTGGTAGTGTAGTGGGCAAAGCATTTGGTTGCTAACTAGAAGGTCGGTGGTTCAAATCCACCAGCTGCTGTGCAGGTGGAAGATGAGGCAATCTACTTCCTTAAAGATGTATAGCCTTGGAAACCCAATGGGGTCACTGTGAGTTGAAATGGACTCGGTGGCAGTGGGGGTTAGTACTACTTTATATTCAGATGTTTCTAATTACTTTAAAAATATCTTTTGACTTTTGGTATGTTTGCATTAAGATCCAAATACCATCCTTATATTGTAATTGGTAATAACGTCTCTTTTAATCTAGACGATTTCTCTGTCTTACGCACACATACACGCACACACACGATTGACGTATTGGAAGAAACTGGGTCAGTTCTATTGAAGAATGTCCCACAGTTGGGATTTTTTTTGTTTGCTGCTTCATGGCACCGGTTTAAATTGCACCTTTATTTCTTGTATTTTCTGTAAACTGATAGTTAGCCCTAATGGCTTGTCTAGAGTCAGACTGAACTTTTTCTGGAGAAGTCCTGCATAGGCGATGGTGTGCCTCCTCTTGGGGGCACATCACACGTGTGTGTCTCTATAGTCATGTCTCTGAAGTGGGTTCAGGTGTGGTCAGCTGTTAAGTCCCTCATCAATTCTACTGTTCTTTTTTTTTTTTTTTTTTTCCTCCTCCATTGATAATATTTATCTCTATCAATTAGGGAGTTGCAAAATGCAGATTTTTTTTTTTTTTTTTCCTAACTATGCCATTCCTTCCATGTCTCTTTAGCACAGTCCTTCTGAAAGGAACTTTCACTCAGCTGGAACTGCGTAGCTGCTTTTAAGTATATTTTATATAGGAGAGGCAGACATGGTGGGCAGGATTCTGAGGTGACACCCATGGCCTTCATCTCCTGGTGTTCCTCCATGAGTAACATGACAGAAAGAAATTTTGCAGAAATAATCAAGATTAACACCTTTAAAAGCGCAGCATTTTCTCAGGCTGGCAGCAGAAGAGGACGCCAGGGGGACTGGAAGCCTGAGGGTTCGAAGCACCGCAGCTGCCTCTGAAGATGAAAAGGCCTTTGAGAGCGAATGTGGGTGTTGTCTAGGAGCCGAGAGTGACCGCAGCCAGGAAATTGGGACCTCATTTCTACAACCACAAGGAACTGAATTTTGCCAACACCCGGAATGAGGTTGGAAGCAGATCCCTCCCCAGAGACTCCAGATAAGAGCCCAGACTGGCTGGCACCTTGGTTTCAGCTTCGGGAGATCCTAAGCAGAGGACCAGCCGCCACCACCTGGACTTGCAGTCTGTAAGGCTATGAGATAATAAATGAGTATTGTTTTTAAGTCACGATGTTTGTGGTATGAGACAGTGGCAGTGGAGTTCTCACAGTCCGCATGGGAGAGGTGCGTTCGACTCCCAGCCATTGCCTCTCAGGCTCAGCGTGTTGCTATGATGGTGAACAGGTTGCCAGACTAAGATGGATGAGGGAGAAAGGCCTGGCAGTCTCCTTCTGAAAACCAGCCAATGAAAACAATGGTCTGTTCCTCAGCCGATCATGGAGATGGCGTGGGGCTGGGCAGTGTTTCTTTCTGTGGTGCGTGGGTTGCCATGGCACGACAAGTTTGGGGTAGTTTGTTACACACCCATAGAAAAGCAGTACAGCAGGATAAATATTAATGTTTGCATTTTGAATTGCCAATTTTCAGAATAAAGAAATGCAGTGACAGCTCCTTTTGTCCTCGTCACCATCGTTTGATAGGCATTCTGTGTCTAAACGATTATCAGTTATGCTGATTCCTAAGTTGCTGTTGGTAAACTGTACACATTGAGACATTTACACAGTTCTCTTGGTTTGGCTCATTGAAAGACTAGTTTAAAGAGACACTGGTTATTGAGAAGACAGTAAGGTCACTTTATCGGTTATGGGGTAAGACTGTTGTTACTGCTTCTATTGAAGTTATAATTTCATCACATGCAAGTTGAGGCACATGGCATTTGCTAAATTGCATTTGTGTCTGCTGACAGTCCACTTCTCTGTCTGCACACTTGTACCTATTAGAGGAGGCTGTTTCAGATTATAAGGAGACTCCAGACAGATGCTTGCTATATAAACACATGAGTGTGCAGATGTCAGACTCACGGACGAAGAACACCACCGTCAATGTGGTGTTACATCCCATGCTGCCATTGAAGACAAATTCATTCCGTAACCCGGGCTTCAGAGCATAATCTCGGGTTGAATATTAATCGTTTTGAATTTGTGTGAGATAACGTTGGTGTCCACAACTTGATTTTTGGTTTTAAAAAAACTGCCATTGTTACTTTCTCAGTAACAGTTCTGTTGAGGTATAAAAATATACACGCCCATTGTAATAAAATAAAATCTGCCTGTTGTAAATGGGCAACTCACTGGTTTTTAGTAAATTTACAAGTTGTGCAACCATCACCACAATCAATGTTTGCAAATTTTTCTGCCTCTAGAAGCCCACCTTGGGTCACTCCCAGTGTACCCTGTTCCCAGGCAGCCAGTAAGCCACTTTCTGTCTTTGTAACTTTGTCTTTTCCGGATGTTTCACGTATGTGGAATCACACAGTATTGCAGGCTTTTGCATCTGACATCCTTCCCTTAAGATAAAGCTTTCGAGGTTCATCCATTGTTGTTGTTGTTGTTATGTGCCATCGAGTCGGCCCCGACTCATAGCGACCCCTCCTTGGGTTTCCGAGGCAGTATCACTACGGAAGTAGGATTGCCCAACCATCCTTCCGAGGGTTCATCCATGGTGTTGTGTTTATCAGTATTTTATTTTTGTGGCTAAACAATGTTCTGTCGAGCAGATACACTACGTTTTGTTATGTGTTCCCCAGTTGATGGGTGTTTGGGCTGTTTCCACTTTTTGGTGTAAAGAATGATGTCGCTCTGAACCCATGTACATATACAGACCTAGGTTTTCATTCTCTTGGGTAGATTCCTGGGAGTGGAGTTTCCGGATAGTATGGTATGTTTATGTTTAAGCTTTTAAGAAATAACCAAGGGGCTGTATTATTTTACACCCCTACTAATAATTTCTGGGAGTTCCACGCTCTGCATCCTCTTTGACACTTGTCTGTCTTGTTCATTATAACCATTCTTGTGAGTGTGAAGTGCTAGCTCATCATGGTTTTAATATCTATTTCCCTAATGGTTCATAATATTGAACATGATCTTTCTGTTTCCCTAATGGCTCACAATTTGTGCTTCTATTTTTTTACGTGTGAAATGTCTGTTCAAATCTTTTACCCATTTTACAAATTAGATTGTCTATCTTTGTGTTGCCCAGTTTTATCATATACGTGATTTTAAAATATTTTCTCCCACTTGGTGACTCCCCCCCCCGCCCAGTGATGAGCTCTGGTGGCATAGTGCCTAAGGCACTTGACTGCTAACCAGAAGGCTGGTGGTTCAAACCCACCAGCCAGTCCTCGGAAGGAAGGTTGGGCAATCTACTTCTGTAGTGATAACTGCCTCAGAAACCCAAGGTGGGGTTGCTATGAGTTGGGTCCGACTCTATGGCACATGACAACAACAACAGTGATAACCTTTGAAATGCAAAAATCTTAAATTTTAATGAAGTCCAAAAAAACTCCCAGAACCAAACTCAGCTGCCATTGAGTTGATTCTGACTCATAGCGACCTATTAGGTTTCCAAGGCTGTAAATCTTTACAGAAGCAGACCGCCTCATCTTTCTTCCGCAGAGTGGCTGGTGGATTCAAACCACTGACCTTTTGGTGGGCAGCCAAATACCTTAACCACTGCACCACCAGAGCTCCTTTGATGGAGTCCAGTTTATATACATGTATTTCTTTTATGAATCATGCTGTTGGTGTCACATTTAAGAACATTTTGCCTAACTAAAATCCACAAAGATTTTCTTTGGTTTTTATTCTAGACATTTTATCCTTTTGGCTCTTAGTTAAGTTCTCTGGTTGGTTTTGTGTTTATTTTTGTGTATGGTATGAAGTAAGAGTTTAGATTCATCTTTTTACATGTGATCCAATCGTCTCTGCACTATTTCTTGAAAAGACTATCTTTTCCCCTTTAAACTGCCTTGGCATCTTTGTTGAAAATTGGCCGCCAACATAAGGGCTTATTTCTGGACTCTGAATTCTGCTAGTACCATGTTGTCTTAGACTGTAGTTTTTTATTTTTTAGTTGTGATTTGGGTGCACATTTACAAAGTCGATTTGTTTTACTCTCAATAGTTCATGCACATTTGATTTCACGGCCCGATTACAATCCCCAACCACATAAAGCTCTCCTCCCATCTCCTCCCTGTGACTCTCCGCTGCCTGTGCCCTTCACATCTATGCATTCCTGGCCCTGGGCTTTTCCTCTTTGTGGATGCTGCCCCTCTGGTGTCTCATGGCTGATGGATCCAAGGGGTGCATCTCCCTGGGGTAGGTGGCTGCAACTCCCTGGTGTCTCTTACTGTAGTTTTATAGTAGGTTTTGAAATTGGGATGTGACAATCCTCCCACATTGTTCTTTCTCAAAATTGAGTTTTGGAATTAGCTTTTCAATTTCTGCAGAACAGACTGCTGGAGTTTGGATGGGATTGCGTGGATTCTTAGATCCATTTGGGGAAAGTTACCACCTAAACAATATCATGTCTTCCAATCTCTCCATTTATTCAGGAGATTAGACATTTCTCTCAGTAGTGTTCTGTATTTGTCAGTTGTGGACTTCTTATTAAATATATTCCTTAGATTTTAATCTCTTTGGTCCCATTGTAAACGGAATTGTTTTGTTAATTTCAATTTTGGTTTTTCTTTGCTAGTACAGAGAACCCAAACCCACTACCATCCAGTTGATTCTGACTCATAGTGACCCCCATTGGGTTTCTAAGGCTATACATCTTTATGGAAGTAGATTGCCTCATCTTCCTCCTGTGGGGCAGTTGGTGGGTTTGAACTGCTGATCTGTTGGTTGGCAGCCAATAAATGCCTTACTACTCTACCATCAGAGTTCCTTAGTATAAAGAGATACAGAATGGGCCTTCATATATTCCTATGGTATCCCACAGTCTTACTGAGTTGGTTTATTAGTTCTGCTAGGGGTGTTTGTGTGGGTGTGTGTGTGTATGTGTGCGTGCACCTTAGGATTTTCTATGTACAGGATACTATCATTTGTGAATAAAACAGTTTTACTTTATTCCCAACCTGTTTGTCTTTTATTTCTTTTTAAATTTTACTTTTTACTTTGATTTCTTAAATACTTTTTATGTCGGGCTCAAACATATTTAGCATGATTTCAAAGAACATTTACCCAGAAAAAAATGCCTAAGTTATATTTGGCATTTGGGGTCAAGGCAAAAGAAATATACTTACCATGGCCTTTGAAAACAAAAGTGTGTTACTTTATAAAAAGAACACTTTGGTAAAACAGAAATTACTACCTCATGACTGCCCCCACAATCCTGAATGGTTCCTGTAAAACTGAAAAGTGTATATAGATATGACATAATCAAAAAACCTCACTCGCTGCCATCGAGTCAAGTCCTTCTCATAGTGACACTGTAGGACAAGGCAGAACTATGCCATAGGGTTTCCAAGGCTGTAAATCTTTATGGAAGCTGATTGCCGCATTTTTCTTCTGCAGAGTGGCTGGTGGGTTTGAACCACTGGCCTTTTGATTAGCAGTCTGATGCTTTAACCACAGTGCCACCAAAGCTCCTAGATATGACGTAGGTCCCTACTAAGAGTTGCTGCTTTTGAGTTGTGGTGTTGGCAGAGAATGCTCAAGGTACTGTGGACTGCCAGAGGAACAAACAAATCTGTCCTGGAAGAAGTGCAGTTGGGATGCTCCTTGGAAGCGAGAATGGCCAGACTTGGTCTCACCTACTTGGGCCATTTTGTCAGGAGGAACCATTCCCTGGAGAAGGATATCATGCTCGGTAAAGTGGAGGGTCAGCAGAAAAAGGGAAGGCCCTCAACGAGATGGACTGACACAGTGGCTGCAACGATGGGCTCAGGCATCGCCAGAACTGTGAGGCTGGCGCAGGACCGGGCGGTGTTTCGTTCTCTTGTCACAGGGTCGCTACGAGTCGGAGCCGACTTGACGGCACCTAACAGCAACAACAACAACAACAACATATAACACCACCAAAAAACACAAACAAACACAAGATAAAGCATTTTAGGATTACTGTATTATCATTGTAAAAGGACAAAGTTTTCGAGCCTATTTTATAATTTATAAAATTTTTGCTTAGAGTGTTTTATGCTTTAGAACATAATAGATGGCTAAGATGGGTAAACATTTATAACTGGGCAACTTCTGACCCAAGGCTGGGGCGAGGTCATAGCCGGTGGACCCTTTTGCCCTGGCTGTGGAGAGAGAAGTCCTAACACAGGGAGCAGCTTCCGTCTTTGTTGTCCCCTTTGTCTCTACCTTTGTCTGGAATTATTTCTGTCACAGTGAAGGGCCTCCCTCTGACCAATGCTCCCTGATTGACTGTCACTGAGTGAGATTCCCACCCTGTCTCATCTACAGAACTGTCTTTAGCTGAAAGGAATCAACGATTACAGAGAAGAAAGCTGGAGACCCCAGACAATCCTGCATCAATTGTCCAAGCCTTTGAGGACACGCTGAGTGAAGGAAGGAATTACAGATCCATTTAAACATTCAAATAACAGATGTAAACACTTGATGAAGCACGGCTAATTTAATTTTCCATTGAAACAACAATGCTGCAAGTGGTGAGGAGAAGCTGAGGTAAATTTGGGTTACACATTCGACACATTTCAAGGGCAGGTTGCCTAGTGAAAGTGCTGCTTAGAGAGGAAGGCCCCTAAGGGGAGTGGATGGGCTTCCTGTGAAACCTGCTGGAAAGGCCATCTTTCAGCTGACTCTGGCCTCACTCCTCACAACTGGACCAATAAGCAGCATCACGATGAATGGAGAAAAGGTTGACGTTATCAGAGATTTCGTATTACTTGGTTCCACAGTCAGTACCAGTGGAAGCAGCAGTCAAATCAGATGATGTATTGCACTGGGCAACTCTGCTGCAAAAGACCTCTTTAAAGTGCTGAAGAGCAAAGTTCTCTTTGAAGACTGAGGTGTGCCTAATCCAAGCCATGGTATTTTTAGTATCTTCATATGCATGTGAAAGCTGGATAATAAATAGGGAAGACATAAGAAGAGTTGATGCTTTTGAATTGTGGTGTTGGCAAAGAATACTGAAAGTACCATGACTGCCAGGAGAAGGAAACAAATCTGTCCCAGAAGAAGTGCAGCTAGAACGCTCCTTGAAGGTGAGAATAGCCAGACTCTGTCTCACCTACTTTGGTCATCTTGTCAGAAGGGGCCATTCCCTGAGAAGGATATCATGCTTGGTGAAGTGGGGGGTTAGTGAAAAAGGGGAAGGCCCTCAACGAGATGGATTGACACAGTGGCTGCAGCGACGGGCTCAGGTGTGACAGGGATTGTGGAGCTGGCACGGGACCAGGTGGTGTTTCATTCTATTGTACATAGGGTCACTGTGAGTTGGAGCCACCTGGATAGCACCTAATAACAACAACAACAACAACAGTTGGCCTTGAGGTTGGAGTCAACCAGTCAGAGCCTTAGTTTCTAGTGTTGGAATTGGCCCAGGCTGGGTTGATGCCAACTGTCCCTGCAGTTCAGCCTCCGCAGCTGTGAAAATCTGGGACATCTGAGAGACTTGGGATGGCTCAACTAGTTCCGTGAGAAACTTTTGTTGTCCTTTTTTCATTTTTTAAAAGAGTTTATTAGTGCAGGTTGCCCTTTTTAAAGTCATCTTCAAGTCTGAAGCACAGCCATTAGCATCACTTCCCCCAAAAAAATTCAGAAACAGTGTGTTTTACTGGAATCACACAATCCTTTCACGTCTACTAATCATGAGAGCATGGAACCCTGGTGGCTCAGTGGTTAAATGCTTGGCTGCTAGACTAAAGGCTGACGTTTCAAACCCACAGCTTCTCCTCAGGAGAAAGATGAGACACTCTGTTCTGTAGATTGCAGCCTTGGAAGCCATGTGAGGCAATTCTACTCTACCCTGTGGGGTTGCTGTGACTTGGAATCAACTCCATGGCAATGGGTATGGTTTTTGGTTTTGGAATCACTAGAGCAAGGAATTCTGGTGGCACAAACATTTATTATAAATGGAATCAGCATGGCTGCTAACTGAAAGGTTGGTGGTTCAAACTTACCCAGGGACTCCTTGGAAGAAAGACTTGGCATTCTGCTCCCATAAAACTCACAGCCTTGAAAACCCTTGTGGCACAGTTCTGCTCTGTCACTTGGGGTCACTGTGAGTTGGAATTGACTCGTCAGCATCCAACAACAATCACCAGGGCTATAGGAATGCAGGCAGGCAAATCTAACTATTATCTTTTACATTTTTGCTATTTAATTTTCCCTGCACTCTGACCCCATGGTTGAATGAATATTAGTTTAAGGCAGTGATGGCTCTGTCTGTACCGTATACACTGTGCTGAGTACTTAGATGTTTGGTAAAGTAGTGTGACCAAGTTCCTGCAGCTCCGGAGAGCACAGGTTTGAAGCTTGTTCTTCGTGATTGTGCTCTTGCTGCCTGTCTAACAAGAGACCACCATCCGTCTGTCGTGTTGTTGTGCTGTGGTGGTTCGCGTGTTGCTGTGATGCTGGGAGCTCTGCCGTGGGTATTTCCAAACCTAGCAGGGTCGCCCATGGTGGACAGGTTTTCAGTGGCGCTTCTAGACTAAGACACTAGGAAGACAGGCCAGGCAATCTACTTCAGAAAATCAGCCAGTGAGAACACTGTGGACCACAACAGAATATTATCTGATGTAGTGCTGGAGTGCCTAAGGCATTTGGCTGCTAACCAGAAGGCTGGCGGTTCAAACCCACCAGCCACTCCCCAGAAGGAAGATGGGGCAATCTACTTCCATAGAGATACCATCTTGGAAACCCAAGGAGGGGTTGCTATGAGTCGGATCCAATTCAACAGCAGTGAGTTTTTTTTTTTTTTTTAAAGTGCTGGAAGATGAGCCCCTCGACTGGCGGGCACTCAGAGTACTCAGTGACCCCAGCAAAGGACTTGAGCACACCTGCGGTGGTGAGGATAGTGCAGGACTGGCACCGTTTCGTTCTGTTGCATGTGGGGTAGCTGTAATTTGGTGCCCACTTGACAGCCACTGACAACAACAGTAACACTAAGCATCATCTCTGCTGAGAAGGTTATAAGTTTATGTGACTGACAGTGGGGGGTAATTGGACCTTTTTAGGCTTTTAAGAACCTTCAGGGAATTTTGAAACTTAAGGAGGCACTGTGTTGCCTCACCGCTCCTAATTTTAGCTCTTCTGGAAATACCTTTGGTGAGGGCTTTGTGCCTTATTTGTGATGTCTTTCGGTATTTGTTTCTAGTAGAAGTCAACACCAGGAAATGTAGAGATTTGCTAGAACGTGGTTGTTAGGGGAAGAATCCTAGTGGCACAGTGGTTATGCGCTCGTCTGCTAAACGAAAGGTTGGTGGTTCGAACCACCAGCAGCTCTGCTGTGGGAGGAGGGTGTGGCCGTCTGCTTCCATAAAGATTTGCAACCTTGGAAACCCTATGAGGCAGTTCTACTCTGTCCTGTGAGTTGGAGTCGACTTGACAGCGACATATTTGGTTTTGGATTAATGCTCTCGAAATTCAACGACATTGTTTTGTGAATTGGTAGTTTGCTTATTGTATTACCGAATAGCGTTCTGTTGTACGAAGTGCACACTATTCACGTGTACATGGACTTTGGGGTTCTTTCTACTTTGGGGCAATTGTGAATAAAGCCACTGTGAATGCATATGGTCATTTGAGTTTGGTAAATATCTTGAATAATTGCTGGATCCTCTATGGTGACAGTGCTGTGAGTTGCCATGGAGTCAACTCCGACTCACGGTGACTTCATGTGTTCAGAGTAGAACTGCTCCTTAGGGGTTTCAGGGCTGTGACCTTTGGGAAGCAGATTGCCAGGCCTGTCTTCTGAGGTGGGTTTGAACCACCAACCTATTGGCTAGGAGTCAAGGGCTTAACCGTTTGGACCACCCCAGGACTCCCTATGACAGGTCTATGTACTTTTCTTTGTTGTTGTTATTTTATTTTTTATTGTGATTTGGGTGAAAATTTACAGAGCAAATTCACTTTCCATACAGTAGTTAGGTCCACATACTTTTGCAGTTGTTACGGCTTCTTGATGAACGGACCCTTGATCGTAAGAAAGATCCGATCCCATTTTATCCTGGTAGTCCATCCTTCCGACTGACGTCTACATGGTCTAATAGTGACGGTCCCTCTTGCTTTCTTGATTTTAGCATTAACATGGAACGTTGTTTCTCCATTCTTTTATGTTTAATCCATGTTTGTGTATGTTAAAGACTGTGTGTGTTACAGGGAGAATATGAACGAGACGTGCTTTCGAATTCAGATGAACAATTCTGCCTGTTAATTAGAATTAGTTAAATAATTACCAACTTGTTTGGATTTTAGTCTCTCATCTTTTTAGTTATTGTCAGGTTGTCCCTTTGCTCCCTTTTTCTCCTTTTCCTGTCTCTTAGATTGAGTAGTTTTTACCAAAACTCCAAACTCACTGCCACTGAGTGGATTCCAACTCGTAGTGACCCCCATTGGGTTTCTGAGATTGTAAATCTTTACGGAAATAGATCGCCCCATCTTCCTACTGGAGAGCAGCTGGTAGGTTTGAACTGCTGACCTTCTGGTTCTCAGAGCTCCTCGAGTAGTTCTTAAGATGCTGTATTATTTTCCCTGCTGGTTTCTTTGTTTTCTTTCTTTTTTCCTGGTGCCCCCCAGTCCTCAGGTTCCCCAGACTCCCTTGCCCTCACTGAGACCAGCTGTTCTGCGTGGGTCCCTCTGGGCAGAGAGTGGGCTCATCCTTGGTCACTACCCTTCTCTCAGAGGCCCACTAATTTGTGTTTTGCTGTCTCTAGTCCTTTTATTTATTAATCTTTATTTCTATGAGGTAATCTGAAAAAAAAATGGTCCCATCACGTCACGTCCCTGGAATTTTACCCTTGCAGGTAAAATTTTACCCTGCAAGGGTAAAATTCTCCATGTTACTGTCATCCAAATCACCAAATGTGACCTCCGTCTTTCTTTTTTGGTCTTTTTACCCTAGCACCTTCAGTGAACTGTCTGAGCTCTGTCACCTGACTCCTTAATTCGTGTTCTGCCATCCTCTTTGTAATGCCTTCTTCTGTCCTACATTTTTCTCAGTGTTCTACCCCAAATCCCTTATTTCTGGTTGCAAATAACCCATTCTGTAGTCTTCTTGCTACTCTCACCACATTTGGTGCTTCCTATGGAAAATATTACTAGTGGTCTCTTTAATGTTGTTTCTCCAACTGAAGTATCTATCCCATGAGACCAAAGATAATCTTTTATTCTGTTTCCTCTTTGAAACTCTGTGTGTCTAGTTCACTATTTTACACCTCAGAGGAACTGGTGATGTCTTTTTTGGTTGACTTTCTGTTTCAGTGTAAAACCTTTTCAAGTGCTGTTACTGTAAACCTCGCATTTGTAGCACTTCATGTGAAGAGCACTTTTGTCTGCTATACGCTTGTTTCGTTAGGGTGCTGACAGCGTGTGGTGGCTGTTGTGGGTGGGATTGGCCCCTGACGCATGGTGGCCGCTCAGTGCGATGAAATGCTGTCCTGTGCCATCCCCACGATCGGTTGCAGATCAGCTTGTGACCCCGGGATTTCCACTGGCTGATTTTCGGAAGTACATCACCAGGTCTTTCTTCCTAGTCTGTTTTAGGTAAGTTTCACAACGTCTAATGAGTGGTTAACCACTGAAACCTGTTCAGCATCAAAGCACTGACGTGGCTGCCCATGAAGTGCATTGACTGGGAATTGAACTCACTCAGGTCTTCCCCATGGAAGGCAAGAAGCCACCACTGAACCACCCGTTTCTCATGAGCGTTGGTGGTGGTGATGATAGTGCACCAGGAGTGAAGTCTTGGTCCATCCGTTAGACAGCCAGGTGTCTCCTCCAGCATCTTGCTGTCTGTGCACTGTCGGAGCAGTGAGAGGATGAACAGTGTGGAAATGGAACAGGGCAGCTGGGCGCCAGCTGAGATTAGGCAAGTCCTTCTGGCAGTGCTACTAGCAGCTGTGTCGATTGTCCTCTCCTTGCACGAAGTTAAGGAGCTCTGGTGGTGTAGTGGTTAAGGCATTTGGCTGCCAACCATAAAGGTTGATGGTTCAAACCTACCAGCTGCTTCACAGAAGAAAGACGGGGCAGTCTGCTTCCATAAAGATTTACAGCCTTGGAAACCCATTGGGGCTCTCTGTGAGTGGGAATCGACTTGGTGGCAGTTTTTGCACAAAGTTGGGAAGGAACGTTTGTTGATAAACCTGATGTTGCTTCCCATGGAGAGTGCATCACTTCCGGAAGAGTTGTTCCCTGGCACTGGGAGTCACTGCTTATAGAAGATTCTGAATGAACTCTCATTAGAGGTTTTTACAGCTCATCATATCACTTTAGAGAAAAGTGTATATAGACTTGGCAGTCACTGTAGCCAGTTGGTTATAAGATAAATTGAACTTGGGCAAAATTAGCGCTGAGACCATCTCGTGTCATTGCTCTAGTCCATATCCATTAAACCTCCCATTCAGTAAGGAACTGGTTCCCATGAGTTGTGGAGGTAGCAGACCATCAGGCTATGTGTGTATGATGATTTATGTGCACAGTCAGAATTGCCTCCTCGCCCTGGTGGTGCCACTTGAGCTGGTGAGAGATTGGCAGTGGCAACCTTATCATCTGGCATTCTACTCTTATTGTTGTATTCTTTTGAGTCTTAAAGGCATTTGATAGCATCTTCCCATTCTGACAGAAATACTTAGGAGGTGGAGATAGGCAGGCACTATTAGCACCTAGCAGTCAACACTAAGTACCTATTTTTGGTTGGCTTTGGAATGGGGTGAAGGAGCTCCAGTGGCATAGTGGTTAAAGCATTTGGCTACCAACTAGAAGGTTGAAGGTTCAAACCCACCAGCTGCTCTGTGGGAGCAAGGTCAGGCAGTCTGCTTCTGTGAAGACTTACAGCCTTGGAAACACTATGGGCCTGTTCTTCCCTGTCCTGTAGGGTCACTGTGAGTTGGAATTGACTCAGTGGCCGTGGGTTTTCGGTTGGAATGGGATGAGGCTACAAAGGGCCATCTGCAGACAGATGACAGGTATACTGCAGAGAGCCATAGAGGGCCATCGCGGAAGCGCTGAGAGTGTGGATCCCTGTTAGCAACTTTCAATGATGCTCAGGGCCTGTCATGTTTAGGAGAAACCAAAACCAAACTGATTTATTTTTTATAAAACAATTGCCCACTTATAGTGAAAACTATTCCCCAGCAGGCTTTTTGACACTTGGACTTGTTCAGCCAACACTGAGGATTTGTAACTGGTACATACCTGGCCTTGGATTCTTTTCCCTGGATCCCTTTGTCTGCTGAATGGAGTCCAGTCCTCCCAGCACATTCAAGCCCCCGCAGTGTCATAAAGTGTACCTTGCACAGTCTCCCTGCAGGAACTTGCTCTGTCCAAATTTGAAGTCCCCCTTTCCTTATTTCTACTTGCGTTTCCTGCCTCTGAGCCCTTGTTGATTCTTTCTCTCCTGCCTCTCTGTCTCCCATGAACATGTCCACGCCTTGCTTATACTTCAGTTGCCCCTGGAATCTTCTGTGACCATATCCCAAGCCAATCTGGTCTTCCCCTCAGTAAGCTCATCAGATGCTTTTGGAGCCTGCTCAGTTGCGCCCATTGTGCTCAGGACTAGAGAGAAAGGAAACAAGCGTAGGCCCTTTCCCGGGGGGAGCCCAGAGCCTGGGAGAGAGATGACAAGTGTTGCTTGTTGAAATCGGAAGAGTGGCTCCTTCCTTAACATGACATTGTTGTTGTTGCTAGGCGCCATCAAGTCGGTTCCAACTCCTAGTGACCCCACGTACAACAGAACGAAACACTGTCCATTCCTGCACCGTCCTCACAATCATTGCTATGCTTCAGCCCATTGTTGTAGCCACTGTGTCAGTCCATCTCCTTGAAGGGCTGCTGCTTTTTCGCTGACCCTCTACTTTACCAGGCATGAGGTCCTTCTCTCAGGACTGGTCCCTCCTGATAACGTGTCCAAAGTACGAGAGGAGAAATCTTACCATCCTCGCTTCTAAGGAACATTCTGGCTGTACTTCTTCAAGGCAGGTTGTTCATTCATCTGGCAGTCCATGCAAGCTGTTTATTCCAAAGGCCAGGGTCATGTTTAATGGGGAAGAGCTAGAGATATTCTCATGAATGCCAGGAACATGGAAGGACTGGAAAGAGACACAATGCTCACCTCACTGGAGGGCCCAGGGAGTCTCACCTGACCAGGTACCTGAGAAGTGAGAGCCAGGAGGATGCCTTGAGCCACAGGATTGTCGCCACTGTGAAGTCAGCCTCTGGGTCATGGCGGCCCCTCGTGTAGCAGAACAAAACGCTGCCTGCCCCTGCGCCTCCCCGCGATCAGTTACGGACCAGGCTGTTGTGACGCAGAGGGTTTTCATTGGTTGACATTTGGAAGTACGTCACCAGGCCTTGCCTCCAAGTCTTAGTGTAGAAAGTCTGCCGAAATCGTTTGTAGCATCACAGCAGCAGGAAGCCTCCAGGTGGTGGCAGTGCATGGGGAGGTCTGTAACTGATCGAAGCCAGGTCTCCCGCGTGAAGGTGAGAATTCTACCGGACTAGCAAACCCTGACTAGCAAAGCCCATAGAAGCAGGTGAGCAGACCCATAATTCAGAGTATAAACAGGCAAAGGTTATGGTATGGAAAGGCAGGCCCTAAAGAAGGGGGCAGGAAGCAAGTAGAATGTCAACATATGAAAAGATTTTTAACCTTATTAAAAAGAAGAGAGAAAGTAAAGCAAGTGATCCCTAGAACTGTTTCTTGTTCCCCCTTCTGTACAGCAGACAGAGTGAGCATGAACGTCTGTTCTCTGGGTGGTTTGATTTTTATTCCCTGCCCATCGTGTTGCTAGCTTCCTTTCCCGTCAAGGTGTTGGGCCCCGGCCCTCAAGGTCTGCACCAGGCGGCTTACCTCCTTGTGTGTGTTCCACGTTCCCTTCTCTTGACCTCACGATCACCAGTTATGTTCCTGCGTGTGTCACCATTCTCTCCATGACTTCACCACTCGATGAATTTTATTTTCTTCAGAATAGTAGAATCTTTGAATTGAGAAGAGTCCAGAGATGAGCTAAACCTAGGCCTTTTCTTTGAAAGTGGAAAAATGTACTGTTGTTGTTATGTGCCATCAAGTCAGACCTTACTCATAGCGAGCCCTCCTTGGGTTTCCGAGGTGGTAACACTACAGATGTAGATTGCCCAACCTTCCTTCCGAGGAGTGGCTGGTGGGTTTGAGCCGCCAGCCTTCTGGTTAGCAGTCAAGTGCCTTAGGCACTGTGCTATCAGAACTCCTGAAAAATGTACTAATACTAACCAAAAAACAAAAACAAAAACAAAAAAAAAACCTCTCACTGCCATGCAGTTGATTCCGACTCATAGTAACCCCCACTGGGATTCCGAGGCTGTAAATCTTTACGGAAGTAGATTGCCCCATCTTCCTTCTGTAGAACATCTGGTGGGTTTTAACTGCTGACCTTCCATGCAAACTCTGTTTTGTGAATTTGCCCACCTGGAATGTGAAGACACGAGGTCTAACATGTAATACAGTTGACCCTGCTTCAGAAACAGTTCTAGTGGGTCTATGGCCCCATCTCATGCTCTGTGTTGTGGTGCTGGATGGCAATGTATAAGGGATTGTTGAAAACTTCAAATAAAATATGGAAGTGCTGGCTTAGTGTAGTTTATTTTAAAGACTGCATGGAAATGCAGTACATGAAAAACGATAACCTTCAAATTTGTAAAGAAAAGCTTTTCAGGGACTTCTTAGAATGTCGCTTTAATTCAGTGTATTGAGGCAGTCTTGTTTTTGTCTCAGGATTAAGTTTAATTACAGTGGAGTGGGTCTGTGTTGCTCCAGTTATATTACCATTTTCATTATATTGTGTTTGCTCAAGGATTTAAAGTGCTACCTCTATGCTTTTGTTTTATTGCTGTAACTCCACACTATTTAGGCAGATAAAAAATTGCTACTTATCTCAGGGCTAAATATTTGAAAAGTCAAGTTGACAGGCGTAACGTCTATTATTAGTCACACAAAAATTTTAATTGTTGAAAACCAAATTTCAGTTATTTCATCAAAACAAAAACAAAAAAGCATAGTAAAATAATCTTTCCCAATAGTTGTTTAGAATTTTATCCATAAATTATGTATGCGATTTTATCTTTTTCCATATGAGTTTATAATTTGAAACAGTTTAAAACTGCCAGAAGAGTTACAGTAACAGTGCAAGGAGCACTTACGTACGGTTTAAACACTTTCACACTGGTAGAACTCATGCCCCATTTGTTTGATCATCCTCTTTCATTGTGCCTTTTTTCTGAACCACTTGAGAGTAAGTTGGAGCTTTCACCTCTTTGCCATTATAGATTCCAGTCTGTAATTCTTAAGGTCATTCCCTTAGATAACAAGTATAATTTTCAAAATCAAGGAATTTACCATTGGAATATATACTATAAGGAGCTCTGGTGGTGTGGTTGAGGTATTTGGCTGTTAACCAAAAGGTCGATGGTTCAAACTCACCAGCTGCTCTGTGGAAGAAAGATGAGGGACTCTGGTTCCTTGAAGATTTACAGCCTTGGAAACCCAATGGGGAATCAACTGGATGGCAGTGTGGCTGTCTAAACCATACTCCATATTCAAATTCTACCAAATGTCCCCAGAATATCCTTTCTGGATACATACATACATACATACATATATATATTTATATATATTTGTTGTTGTTATGTGCCCTCAAGTCGGACCCAACTCATAATGACCCCTCCTTGGGTTTCTGAGGCAGTATCACTACAGAAGTATATTGCCCAACCTTCCTTCTGGGGAGTGGCTGGTGGGTTTGAACCGCCAGCCTTCTGGTTAGCAGTTAAGTGCCTTAGGTGCTATGCTACCAGAGCTCTGGTCCAGGATCCCATCCAGGATCGTCCTTGCATTTACTTGCCGTGTATCTTTTATCTTCTTTCATGTGGAGTATTTCTTAGCCTTCTCTGGGTTTCTTCAACCCTTTTAAAGACTACAGGACAGTTATTTTGTAACATGCCTTTTTTTTTTTTTTTAATGTTTCAATACAGTTTCGGGTTGTGGTCTTTGGGCAGGAAGACCACAGATGAGATGTGTGGTGCTCAGTGCATCGTGTTGTTACTTAGTGCCAACACTGGTCACGTTCAAGTCACTTGTAGGTGTTGCCAGAATTCTCAGCTATGAACTTATGAACTTTGCTTTTGTAATTAATAAGTAACATGCAGAAAGTTATTTTTGATGCTATGTAAATATTTTGTTCTTCATCACCTTTCAACTAGAAGTTTTGGCATCTGGTGATTCCATCATTCCCTGTATAATTTTTGGTTGTCATTCTACCATAAGAAAGATCTTTCCCGTCTGCCTTATTCATTTGTTTGTTTATATCAGTATGGACTCATGGATTCTGAATTGAGCCAGTAGGTAAACATTTGTTACTACCATTGTTTACTTTGATATTAACATCATTCCAGTTTTTGCTAGGGGGAAAAAAAAAAAAAAAAGACTTGCAAGCTGATTCCTGTATCCTTCGCATATATACTGGTCTGGTAGACACTATGGCCCCTAGTCACCCTTCAGGCCTGGAATTGAACTCACTCTCATGGGCTTCCAGCCAAACAATAGACGGGCATATAAGGTGAACATTTACACCAGGTAGGCACACTCCTTAGAACATTCAATCATGGGAGATCAGAAGGGCAGTGTTCTGGTTCCCTAGTGCTGCTCTGACAGGAATATACCACAAATGGGATGGCCTTAACAAACAGGAGGCCTTAACAAACAATTTGGAGGCTTTAAGTCCAAGTTCAAGTGCCAGGCTCTAGGGGCTGGGTGAAAGCCCCTCAACCTTGGGGTCCAGCTCTGCCTCCTGCTTCCAGCCCACTGGAGCTAGAGGCGTTTCTTCACTCAGACAGCTGCTGGCTGCTGAGGCTGAGAAGCCCCAAGGTTGACAAGTAAAAAGACACAGTCCTGATGTTACCAAACCACACGGCAGGCCATCAACTTAAGTCCATTGTAAGTCCCAAGGTTGGCAGAGCATGGCAGGCTGCTGAGCTATATGCAGGGTCCAAGTGTGCCATAGGCTAGAGACCATTCCCAAGGTTTCTCCTTAAACACAGGAAGCAGACCACATCCCAAAGGCAGCTACTCAGCTGCTTGTGGTAGATCCCACCATGGAATTGACTGCCAGTCTCATCATGGGGATTAACTACCACCAGCTGCCCAGCCACTCAACCAGGCCCAGCCAAGTTGTCACACAACATAACCATCACAGACAGTATTTGCACAGGGAGATAGCTCAGGGGGCAGGAATGTATCGGAAAGAAGGACACAGGCATAGGAAAGAAGGACACAGGGAAAAGGTAACCACAGGGAGGAAGTGGGAAGGGATTGCAGTCAATGTCATGAAACAAAATGTATGAACTGCTCTATGGAAAATGAAGTTGCTCTGTAAACTTTCACCCAAATCACAATAAAAAAATCTGTAAGGGATCAGAGGTCAACAATTAAAGATGAGAAGATCAGGGGGCAGGGAAACTAGAGAACTGGAAATGAAACAACAAGAACACAATTGAAGAGAATGTTGACACATTATAAACAACGTAGCTAATAGCACTGAAGAATTTATGGAAATTGTAAAGTGGTAACGTAATTTAGTGTATAAACTTTCACCAAAAACACAATAAAATACTATTTAAAAAAAAATTCACAACTCTAGGTAGGAATAGCATTTCTCTATCAACAATGACTTAGCTTTTAACTTTATTTTTTTCAATGAAATGTCACCCT
>NW_006921784.1:361837-364591 GCF_000298275.1 Orycteropus afer afer
GTAGGTGGTTCAAATGCACTAGCCACTCCACGGAAGGTGGTGTTGTGTTGTTGTTGTTATTTGCCATCGAGTCGGCCCCGACTCCTAGCGACCCCTCCTTGGGTTTCTGAGGCAGTTATCACTACGAAAGTAGGATTGCCCAACCTTCCTCCTGGTTAGCAGTCAAGTGCCTTAGGCACTATGCTACCAGAGCTCCTCCAGGGAAAGTAGAGGAGGCAATCTACTTGTGTAATGATTGGAAACCCAGTGGGGATTGCTATGCATTTGAATGGACTCAATGGCAGTGGGTAGACAACAGTAGCCTTGGAGGTTCACCTGGTCTCTACTGCTCCAGTAAGTCTGACCTTATTTTAGGAATTTGAGTTTTGTTCTAGAGTTTTTTCTCATTCAATCTGGGACCCTCTATTGTGTCTGTGCTTGGAAAGAGGTAGAGGTAGCCAGGCTAGTTCTTCTGGTCTCAAGTAGGTGAGGCCATGGTTTGTGTGGACTGTTAGTCCTGTAGGCTAGTTTCTTTGAGTCCTTGGTTTCCTTCTTTCTCTTTTGCTCCAGATGTGTAGAGACCAGCAGTTGTATCCTGAGTCTCAATACATTTAAAAGCGTTGAAATCATACTGAGTATGTTCTCTGACATAAGAGAGTTAAGTATCAGTATCATAAGGGCACCTAGAAAAATCCCAGAGCGTTTATAAATGAAGCTACATACTTCTAAACGACCCATGAGTCAAAGAGGAAATGACACTCCAATGACTGAGAATGAACAGACAACTATTACTTTTTTAAAAAATCAGAAGATATTAATATGCAAATAGGTAGAGATTTGCATCCCCAACCCTTCCTAAATGCCAGCTTTCTGAGTTTCTTCCTTCCTCCGTGTACTGGCAGCACCGCAGTTTCGCAGAAGATCAGAGTGGCTGTTGTGCCTGCTGGCAGGGTTGCAGCTAACCTTGGGAAGCCTGGCCTTGCCTGTGTAACTAAACCGATTGCTGTCACGTCGACTGTGATGCACAGTAACCCCGTTTGTCAGAGTAGAACTGTGCTCCAGAGACTCTTCAAGGCTGTGACCTTTCAGAAATGTTGTCAGGCCTGTCTTCCTAGGTGCCTCTGAGTGACAAAGGAATCGCCAACCTTTCGGAGAGTAGCTGAAAGCTTAATCATTTGTGTTACTCAGGGACATCTACCTCTAAGACTGAGTAGATGTAATAATTTTTATCTTAATTCAAATGAAAGAACATTGACCACGTTCAAAGGCTGTGTTCCTGGAACTAAAAAGGGGAATTTATGGAGCTGAACAGAAAAGCTCACATTACATGATTCATAAGCTAACATGAATTACAGTCTTGTCAAAGCTGCCTATGTCTCAGTCCTACCTGGGGAATTCTTGTCTGCCCACCTCCCACCATTTTAGACTTTTTGTGGGTCTTCAGTTCCCTTCAGGACTTCTCTTTCCTTGACTAGTCCTTTGCTTGTTCTGACCTTTTAGAGTTTTGTGGTCTTCTAGTATTTCTACACTCGGTCTGAAATCAGCTTCTCCTATTCAACTTCATTTGTTAGTCTCGGCTTGGCTATGTGCTAGGCATTAAGCTAGTCACTAGATTTGCAAATGGGGCAGGAGGCTTACAAATCAGACAACTAGAGTATGGTATAGGGTGAGCACTTTGATAGAAGCAGGCCAGAAAGGCTCTGTAAAGATGTTTATTTAACCAGCATTTATCGACTCACTACTTTGTGCCAGGCATGTGCGATAGAGTCTGTTTCATCAGAGAAGACTATGTAGGGTGGAGGTGGCTTTTGAGTCCAGGTTTGAAGATGGTCTTAGCAGTTCCAAGGTATGTTGTTGTTATTGTGGGTACCATCAAGTCAGTTCCAACTCCTGATGACCCCATGTGATGGAGTACAACTGCCCCATAGGATTTTCTAGACTGTAACCTTTAGGGGAGCAGTTGCCACATCTTTCTTCCACAGGAGCCACTGTGTGGGTTTGAATAGCCAGCCTTTTGGTTAGCAGCCAAGTGCTTAACCATTGTACCACCAGGGATCCTTCAATTAAACAACAACAGCAACAACAACAAAACAACCCAAACAACTCACTGCCATTGAGTTGATTCCAACTCATGGTGACCCCTATTGGGTTTCCAAGGCTATAAATCTTTGTGGAAGCATACTGCCCCATCTTTCTTTTGTTGAGCAGCTGGTGGGTTTGAGCCATCGACCTTTTGGTTTGCAGTCAAATACTTTAACCACTACACCACCAGAGCTCCTTACTAGGGTTCCTTAGAGGAGGCAGAAAGCACTGTTTGAAGGTGAGGCACAGACCTGTGAAGGAGCCAGGAGTGATCTGGGAATGGGTCGTCTAACTCTGGCCCTAGGTATTTGGATTCATGCTAAGGCTTTGGGGAATGAATGATGAGTGGATGGTGAAAAAAGATTACAACATTCTTATGTCTTTATAGGGAGTTTAGTCCTGTTTCTATGGGCACAGTATTTATTAGTGCCATTGTGACTCTTACCAACACTTGATACTGCCCACATCTTTTATTTCTTTGGTTGTTTTTCTGCTCACTATAGCAACCAATGGCTCTAGGTGGTAGTGACCACTAGCATTGCTTGTCATGCATTTTTAAAAAAGAGGAGAGGGCATTGTGGATAGGGAAGTAGCCCCTGAAGCAAGGAGCGAGGTCTGTGGTACTCTTCTTGCTGGAGTTGTTTTCTTCTAGGGGATAATTACCAAAAACAAACAAACAAAACCCACTGCCAC
>NW_006921784.1:365821-369431 GCF_000298275.1 Orycteropus afer afer
TTTCACCTGGGGTAGCTACTGATTCCGGGCTGTTGGGAGATGATAATCCAGGCTTAGCCCTTGACAGTAGACTATTCCTAGGAGTAAGAGCAGAAGTGTTCAGAACAAAACAAAAACAGAGAGAGAGAGAGACTGGAGGGTCCCCAAACATGTGGTCAGTGTTCTCAGTGTCCTTGTCAAGGTGTGTGTCAAGTTTTGAAGCTAAGTGGAATGGGAAGCTAAAAACCTAAGCTGAACACCTTTTAAGGGCAGAATTGGATCTTGTGCAGAGAAGACAATGATTTCTCATTGAAATCCATGGAGGTCCATCCCTTAGAAACAGGGTCAAACCAGATGCAGACTAAGTTGAAAAAAAAAAAAAAAAAAGCAACCCAACCCCAACCCAGCTCATTCTCTGATTGGATGATGTGTCCTCTTTGCCACTTGTCTAACAGAGTTCAAGGGGAATCCTCTGTTTTGTGCAGGTGGGAGATAATGACATCTAAAGATGATAGTGTTCAGCATTCAGTAAAAATTACTAGATGTGCTGAGAGGTAGATTATTTGACTCAAAGGCAAGAGAAGCCAACTCACAGATGAATCAGATACTGGAGGTAGTTGACAGGTACTTCAAAAATAACTGTGAATAATATATTAAAAGAATGGGAAAAAAAAAAGACAGGCAAAATAGATGGGGATAGAATTTCAGCATAATTTGTATTTATTACAAAGAATCAGATGGATATTCTAGAACCAAAAAATATAATTTTTGAAATTTAGAACTTAGTGGTTACAGTCAATAGAAGATTGGACACAATCCAAGACAAGGTTAAATCAACTGCAAGAGAGGTCAGTAGATAATGTCACATTGAAACACAGAGGGAGAAACAAACAACAACCAGATAAGAGCATGAGAGACATGTGGGACACGTGTAAAAGATCTAACATATGTAGAATTGGAGAAGAGACTGAGTGGGGTAGAAACAATATTTGAAGAGATAATACTAAGAATTTAAGAATTTTGCAAAATGATGAAAAGTATCAGCTTAGAGATTGAAGAAGGTTAGAAACCCCCAAGCAGAGTAAATACCCAGGAAAGATATCTGGGCACATCAATGTAAAACTATGAAAATCCTACGACAGGGAGAAAATTAGGGGGAGAGGCACATTACTTTTAAAGGAGCAATAGTATAACTGACTGTGGCAACTTAAAAGAAGTGATTAAAAAAAAAAGGCAATGAAATGACCATCTTTTAGGTACTGAAAGAAAAAAAAAATTCTTCAAAAGTGAAGATGAAATAAGGATATTTCCAAACAGGAATAAAACTAAGGGATTTGCCATTAATGGACCTGCATTAAGTAGCCTGGTGGTCCAGTGGTTAAGCTTTCACCTGCTAAATGAAAAGATTGTCAGTTTGAACACACCAGCTGCTCCACAAAGAAAGACGAAGCGGTCCACTTCCGTAAAGATTACAGCCTTGGAAACCCTATGGGGAAAGTCTATGTTCTGCTCTGTCACAAAGGGGCTCTGTGATTCGGAATTGACTCGACAGCAGGAGGTTTTAATGGGCCTACATTAGAAGAAATACTAAAGGGAGAGAAGATACTTTAGGAGAAGGAAAATGATCCCAGATGGAAATTAAGGAAGGAATGAGAACTCCATAAAGGGTAAATATGTGTGTAAAATATAAATGAATATTGTCAGTACGCAGCAGTTACAATGCAATAGAGGGGTTAATGAAGTTAAAGTGTTGTAAGGTTTTAGATCTATTGAGCAAAATCAGTAATTTTTATTATTGACTATTCTTAGTCAAGGGTACATAGTGTAATCTCTAATGCAGTCTGTAAAAGAATATTTAAAGTGGGAAAAATGGAGTACAATAAATAATTTTGAAAAATCAGAAACGGAATTAAAAGTGTCCATTAAAAAGACGGGTCAAACTGAAAATGAACATTAAGACAAACCCATATATATAAATATAAATAATTACAGTTAATGCAAATGGACTAAATACTCCAAGTTAAAGACTAAGCTTGTTAGACTTGACAAAAACCTAAAACTCTATGCAAACCCTAACCAAAGCAAAGTTGGTATAGCTACACTAATAACTGACAAAAAATCCACTGCCATTGAGTCAGTTCCGACTCATAGCAACCCTCATAGGGTTTCCAAAGCTGTTAATGTTTATGGAAGTAGACTGCCTCATCTCTCTCCCATGGACAGACCACCAATGGTTTAGCAGCCCAATGCCTTAACCACAGTGCCACCAGAGCTCCTTAATAACTGACAAAGTACATGATAATATTACTTTGAGATAAAGAGAGACATTTTATTATGATGAAGTGGTCAGCCCTCCAGAAAGGTATCAATAGTAAATCTGTATGTTACAAACAACAGGATTTCAAAACATGTATCGGAAAAATGGGCAGATCTAAAACAGGACCAGTTCGCAGTCCTAATGGGAAATATTAACACATATCTGTCAAGAACTTATAAAACAGACAGACAAAAAATCAGGATATAGAAGATCTTAATAAAGTGGTGAATAAACAAACAAACAAAAAAAAAATCACTGCCATCAAGTTGATTCTGATTCATAGTGACTCCTTTGGGTTTCCGAGGCGATAAATCTTTATGGTAGTAGATTACCCAGTCTTCCTTCTATGGATTGTCTGGTGGGTTTGAACCGCCAACCTTCTGGTTAGCAGTCAAATGCCTTAGGCACTACACCACCAGGGCTCCTTAAAGTGATGAATAAACTTGACCTAATTGACTCATAGAACACTGTACCCAGTAAAAATAGAATTAATGCATGTAGAACGTTTATCAGTTGATCATGCACTGTGCCCTACACAAAGCTTTCACAAGTGCCAAGATTGAAATTATTCAGTGTATTTTCTGACTGTAATGGGATTAAGCTAGAATTGGTAATAGAGATAATTAAGAAATCCTAAGCTTCTTGGAAATGAATATACTTCTAAGTAATTTATGAGTTGAAGAAGTTAAAATAGAAATTAGAAAATATTTTTATTACAATATATTTAAGAAACAGCATATTATTATTAACATGATGCATATTTATCCTAAGGTTTTTTTTTTTTTTTAAATGGGCTAAAAAATAACATAAACCGAAAAAACCAAACTCATTGCCGTTGAGTCAGATCTGACTCATAGAGACCCCTCCTTGGGTTTCCGAGGCAGTATCACTATGGAAATAGATTGCCCAACCTTCCTTCCAAGGAGTGGCTGGTGGGATAACATAATGAGGCATGATATTAGTTATCTTTCTGCAGTTTTGGAAATTGGAGGGATAGTCTTCTCTTAACTGGTTGATTGATATACATGACAAAGTATTTGGGTTTTAAGTAATATTAGTATATTTACAGAAAGAATGGTTAGGAAGCACATTGAATATCATGGCAGGCAGTGGGGGCGGCAAACAGTGATCTGCTTCCCAATAAATCAGCCATTGAAAGCCCTAGGGAGCACGGTTCTACTCTGACACATGGGGTCCCCATGAGTTAGAGGCTCCTCGACAGCAAATTTTTCTTTTTCTTTGCAAAAGCTAATCCAAAAGGATTTTACTCAGTAGGACATAATATTATGATTTCAGTCTGATTCATAAACAGGC
>NW_006921784.1:369836-376933 GCF_000298275.1 Orycteropus afer afer
CTGTGCCTTTTTCCTTGTCAACCTTGGGTTTTTCAGCCTCAGCAGCCAGCAGCTGTCTGAGTGAAGAAACGCCTCTAGCTCCTGTAGGCTGGGAGCAGTAGGCAGCTGGACCCCAAGGTTGAGGTGCTTTCACCCAGCCTCTAGAGCCTGGCACTTTGAACTTGGGCTTAAAGCCTCCAAACTGTAAGAGAATAAACTCCTGTTTGTTAAGGCCATCCCATATGTGGTGTATTTCTGTCAGCGTGGCACTAGGTAAACCAGAACACTCTTTCAGAAGATAAAGTATCTTTATCTTTATCTTTGCTGGATGAAGCAGACGGGCAGTCTACAAAGCATTAACAGTCTCTTGGGGTTATTTCTTGAGCACTTAGTGCAAAGGTGCTGATATGTTTCCATCTGGACTTCAGGCGTTGGTGTTTCTCTTTGGTGGCTTGCCCCTCGGCCCTTCCTCCCTCTCCCCTGGGTTCGCACGCCACGGACCTGGCTCAGCAGGTTCTCCCTGTGGAACATCCTCCAAAGCTCCTCAGCAGCTGGTTCTTTTTCCTTTTCCTTTCGTTTCTATTTATTTTCTTGTTGTTGAGAATCTACATAGCAAAACAGAGCACCAATTCGACGCTTTCTACATGTACCATTCACTGACAATGATTATATTTCTTCAAGTTGTGCACCGTTCTTTTTTGAGTTGCTCCTCTCTCATTCACATAAACTCATTGCCACGTATGGTTCCTGTCTTCTCTTTGGAGTTGCTGCTGTCGGTTTGATCCCATATAGGTGGTTCTTAAAAGAGCATGATGGTCAAGACAGGCATTTTTGCTAGTTAAGCTAAACTATAGTTGGGTTTTGTTGTTGTTTTAACTTTGTATTGTGATTTGGGTGCAGTTTTACAAAGCAGATTGACTTCATGTTCAATAGTCCATAAACATTTTGTTTCGTGACATTGATTACAATCCCCACGATATAACACCTTTTATACCACCTCTTCCCTGTGGTTTACCCCTTCACTGTATACTTCTTCCTACCTATGCATTCCTGCCTGCCTAGCTTTCTTCCTGTGCAAATGCTACCCTTGCAACCTCCCGTGGTTGACTGTTCTAAGGAGTGCATCTCCCTGGTCTATTTGTTCAGCTTATAGGGCTGTCTGTTATTTGGCTGAGAATCAAGCAATGGGACAGAGACCAGTTTCAGGCCCAAAGGGTGACTCAGGGACATAGTCTTGGGCGTTTCACCAGTCTATATCCAACCAGCGATGCTGGTTGTTTTTGTGTTTTTGAATTTATTGCACACTTTTTCTCTACTCTCTCCAATTTTGAACCCTTTCTGAGTGGTTGACATTGGTAGCTGGGCACCATCTAGTTATTCTGATCTCAGGGTCATGTAGGCTGACATTCCTGTGATATTTTGGTCCCTTGGACTAATTGTTTCCAGACATCTTTGATTTTCTTCAGTCTTCTTTGCTCAGCATGAGGAGAGAAAATAGGTGCATCTTAGAAGTCCACTCGCAAACTTTTAGGACCCCAGTCACTACTCAACAAAGTGAGATGTGGAACAATGTTTTTTGTACTATGTTGTGCCAGTTAAGCTTGATGTCCCCCATGGCCATGATCCTGAGTGTACAGGCCCAGCGAGTCATTCCCTCAGGGTGATTGGCCCTGTGTTAGCTCTATAAAGTACATAGACATTTTTATAGCACATACAAATACATATATGGGAAGATTGTCTGCCAAGCCTGTGTGTAATCAGGGGTGTATTCCCCTTTGCCTTTCTACACCTGCACTGATTAAGATTAAAGATTACAATCTGCAGTATGGATTATGCCTCAATATAAAGAAGACAAAAGTCCTCACAACTGGACCAATAAACATCACAGTAAATGGAGAAAAGATTGAAGTTGTCAAATATTTCATATTACTGGGTTCTAAAATCAATACCAATGGAAGCAGCAGCCAAGACATCAGATGACGTATTGCACTGGGCAAATCTGCTGCAAAAGACCTCTTTCATGTGCTGAAGAGCAAAGATATCTCCTTGAAGACTACAGTGCACCTAACCCAAGCCATGGTATTTTCAGTTGTCTCCTATGCGTGTGAAAGCTGGACAGTGAATAAGGAAGACCAAAGAAGAGTTGATGCACTTGAGTTGTAGTGTTGGCGAAGAATGCTGAGAGTACCATGGACTGCTAAAAGAACTAACAGATCTGTCCTGGAAGAAGTACAGCCAGAATGCTCCCTGGAAGCGAGAATGGCCAAACTTCATCTCACCTACTTTGGTTATGTTGTCAGAAGGGACCATTCCCTGGAGAAAGATATCATGCTTGGTAAAGTGGAGGGTCAATGAAAAAGGGGAAGGCCCTCAACAAGATGGATTGACACAGTGGCTGCAGCGTGTAGCAAGGATCATGGGGCTGGTACAGGACCAGGCAGTGTTTTCTTCTGTTGTACATAGGATCACTGTGAGTCAGAGATGACTCAATGGCACCTCACAACAGCAACAACAACATCCATACCTGATTTGCTTACCTGTCTACCTACACATCCACCCATGATTAGCAGTTGTTATTACTGACACTGCAGTGTTGTGTGTATGTAATAGTATTTACCTTTGTTGTCTGTACCTGTTGTACACCTCTCTTTGTCTTTCTTTTCCTTTGTGAAATTGTACTGGTCACACATTTTTGTTACATTGTCTTTCCCTTCACCCAGATCAACATGTGTCTCTCAATGAGTCAGCTGATTTCCTTGCCCTGCCCTCCCATCTCTGGTAACCAACAAAGAAAATTTCCTTCTCTATGTAAATCTTTCCTTTTATTTATGTTTTTAAATGTGATTTGGGTGAAACTTCACAGAGCATACTCATTTTCTGTACAACAGTCCATATGCATTTTGTTTCTTGGCATTGATTGCAACCCCCATGATGTAACAGCTCTCTCCCCACTTCCTCCCTGTGGTTACCTTTCCCTGTGTTTGTCTTTCCTGTGCGTTCTAGCCCTCTGAACTATCTCCCTGAACAAATATCACCCTTCTTTTCCCCCATGGTTGATTGTTCTGTTTCCTTGACTTTTTTTTTTTTTTTTTTTCCCTCTGAACTATCTCCCTGAACAAATATCACCCTTCTTTTCCCCCATGGTTGATTGTTCTGTTTCCTTGACTTTTTTTTTTTTTTTTTAATAATAACAGACTCATACAAAGTTTGACCTTTTGTGATTGACTTATTTCACTCAGCATAATGTCCTCCAAGTTCATCCACGTTATGAGGTGATTCATGTATTCTTCATTATTCTTTAATGTTGCATAGCATTCCACTGTGTGTGTGTACCATAGTTTGGTTACACATTCCTCCGTTGATGAGCCCTTAGGTTATTTCCTTCTCTTTGCTGTTGTTAACAGTGCTGCAGTGAACATGAGTGTGCATGTATCCATTCATGTCCAGATCTCACCTTTTTAGGATATATTCCTACTAGTGGGGTTGCTGGATCAAATGATATTTCTATTTCCAGTTTTTTAAGGAATACCATACTGTTTTCCACAGTGGTTGTACCATTTTACAGTTTCACCAGCAGTGTGTGAGAGTTCCAGTCTCTCCACACCTGTGCCAGCATTTGTTGTTTTCTAACTTGTTGAACTTTGGTGTTATTGCTGGGGTGAGATAATATCTCATTATTGTTTTGATTTACATCTCTCTAAGGAGCTCTGGTGGCGTAGTGCCTAAAGCACTTGACTGCTAACCAGAAGGCTGGTGGTTCAAACCCATCAGCCACTCCTTGGAAGGAAGGTTGGGCAATCTGCTTCCATAGTGATGCTGTTTTGTTGTTATGTGCCGTTGAGTGAAACCCAAGGAGGGGTTGCTATGAGTCGGATCTGACTTGATAGCAGTGAGTTTTTATTTTAACGGCTAATGATTGAAACATTTGTTCATGTGTTTGTTGGCTGCCCAAATATCTTCTTTGGTGAAGTGTCTGTGTTCATATCCTTTGCCCATTTTTGAATTGGATTGTTTGTCCTTTTGTTATTGAGGTGTTGAGGTTTTCTATAAATTTTAGAGACAAGTTCCTTGTTATGTATGTTGTTGCTGAATATTTTTCCCAGTGTGTAGGTTCTCTTTTCACTCTTTTGGAAAAGTCTGTTGATGCACATAAGACTTTAACTTTTAGAGGGTTCTAGTCATCTAGTTGTTGTTGTTGTTATTTGCCGTCGAGTCGACCCCGACTCATAGCGACCCCTCCTTGGGTTTCCGAGGCAGTATCACTACGGAAGTAGGATTGCCCAACCTTCCTTCCGAGGAGTGGTTGGTGGGTTTGAACCGCCAGCCTTCTGGTTAGCAGTCAAATGCCTTAGGCACTATGCCACCAGAGCTCCTTCTATAGTAGGTTTTGAGTCCTCCTACTTTGTTCTTCCCTTTTGGCATTGTTTTAGCTGTTCAGGGCCTCCTGCTTTTCCATATAAAGTTGAGGATTGGTTTTTCTATTTCTAATGAATGCTGTTGGAATTTTGATTGGGATTGTGCTGATTTTGTAGATTGCTTTGTGTAGTATTGGTATCTTAATAATGTTAACTCTTCCAATTCATAAATATGGACCATTTTTCCATTTATTTAAGTCTTATTTCATCTCATCCTGCAGCAATGTTTTATAGTTTTCATTGTATCAGGGCTTCATGTCCCTGTTTAGATTTATTCCTAGTTATTTTATTATCTTAGATGCTATTGTAAATAAAATTGTTTTCCTAATTTCCCTTTCAGTTTTCTTATTGCTGGTATATAGACCCAACTCATTTTTGTTTGTTGACCTCTTACCCTGTGATTTTGCTAAATGCCTCTAGTAGCTCTAGAAATTTTCTTAAGGATTTTATGGGAATTTCTATATGTAGGGTCATATCATTCACAAATAAAGATCATTTTACTACTTCTTTTTGCAATCTGGATACAATTCTTTCTCTCTCCCTCTCTCTCTCCCTCTCTCTCTTTGTCTCTCTCTCTCTCTCTCTTTTTCTTTCTTGTCTTATTGCTCCATCTAGGACTTCTAATACACTATTGACTAGAGTCGGTGAGAGTGGGCACCCTTGTCTTGTTCCCAATTTCAAGGGAAGTGTAATGTTGGCTGTTGGCTTTTTATGTATGCCCTGAGGAATACTGAGGAATTTCTCTTCTATTTCAGTCTTCTTTAGGGTTTTCATCAAGAAAGGGTGTTGGATTTTAGCAACTGATTCTTCTTACTCTTCATTCTTTCACTGAAGATATCAACCACTTGTGGGTCTTCAATGATTATTTTAATCCTGATGACACCCACATATGCATCTGCAGTTCTGACCTTTCTTGTCATTTTTCACTCCAAATTCCATTCTGCTGCTGGACGTTTCTTAATGACTCACCAAGTTTACTCCAAACTTAACATGTATAAAATTAAAGACAACCTCTTTTCACTGTGTCTGGTTCTGCCTTAGGGCTTCACTACTTATATTGATGAATTCAAAAGTCTCTAAATCATTATAGCCATTAGACATGGATGTGACCAGTCATTTTTCTCTGGCATCTTTTTTATTTTTCTGAGTCTAGTGGATTCTTCTTTAATTTCTCATTATTGTATATGACTCTAAACTACTCTGTCTTCAGATATTTTGAAAGATACTTTTTTTGCATTATACTTTCAATCTCCTGCATACCCTAACTTTTAAAAGTTACACAGTTCCTGTGGATTACAAGTCCTATTTGCTTATCTTGGCATTCAAATATCTCCATGTTAGTTATCATTTATCTTTTCCTCCTCATCTTTCACTACCTTCTTACCTCTTTTCACTGGTTTCTTACATGGAACTTTCACCTCAAACATGACTGCCCAACCTTCTCCCAACCCACCAAGTCCATTCTTCTTGTTGTTACTTTATTTTTGTCCTTTCCCTAGTCTAGAACGCTGCTTCCCTTTCTCAACTAGTTGAAAGCCTAATTTCTTCTAAAACAAAAACAACAACAAAAACCCCACCACACTCACTGCCTTCGAGTTGGATCCGACTCATAGTGACCCCTCCTTGGGTTTCTAAGGTCATATAACTATGGAAGTAGATTGCCCAACCTTCTTTCTGAGAAGTGGCTGGTGGGTTTGAACCTCCAGTCTTCTGGTTAGCAGTCACATGCCTTAGGCACTACGCCACTAGAGCTCCCACAACTGCCCAGTCTTCTATGATTACTTATGCAGCTGGTCCCTTTACTGTTTATGGTCGGCAGTGCTCACGTAATATTTAGCATATGCTTGTTGTGTGTGTGGGTGTAATTGGTATTTTCCTCTAGACCGTTGTTTGACTCATACACAGAGATGCAGCTATGCTTCTCACTTGCTATGGTACATGGGGCAGGTCATTCGGGAAACACTGAAGCGTCTAGTACCTTGTGTCAGATGATCCTGAGCTTAAGGTGAGTGAAAGAGAGACACTATTTGGTCCTTGAGGAATCTTAGCTTCCGTTATCTCATCTATAAAGTGAAGTTAGTAAGATCTACTACTCACTTCACAGGCTAGTTGTTAGGCTGAACAATTGCTTTCTAAACTACAGTGGGCTATTCAGATGTGCGAGAGGCTGGGTAACATAGAGGTTTGTTGTCCTTAGTTGCTGTGGACTTGGCTGGGACTCGTGGCGACCTTATGTGTCAGAGAACAAGATGTGGTCCAGGGCTGTACCGCCTTCGTGACCCTTGCTATGTCTGAGCCCATTGTGGCTCCTGTTAACCTGGCTTGTTCAGCATTTCCCTCGTTTCCACTGACCCTCTGCTTTCCCAGCCAGGGTGTTCTTTTTTGGCAATTAATCTTTCCCGTCGATGGATCCAACAATGTAAGTGAGCTGAAGTGTTGCCATCCTAACTTCTTCTATTTTTGAAATTTCTATTGTGATTTGGGTGAAAGTTTACAGAGCAAATTCATTCTCATACAGCAGTTTGTACACATTTTGTTTCATGACTTTGACTACAATTCCCATCCTCACTTCTAAGGAACATTCTGGTTGTATTTCTTCAAAGAGTGATTGTTATTCTGGAAGTTCACGGTATATTCATTGTTCTTTGCCAACACCACAGTTTGAATGCATCAATTCTTCTGTCTTCCTTTTTCACTGTCCAA
>NW_006921784.1:377468-403265 GCF_000298275.1 Orycteropus afer afer
CCTGCGGGCCTCCTCTCAGCTCCCTCAGGACAAGCCTTTGGCCCCCCTGTTGGCTTCTCCACTGTTAACTGACCCAGCTCATAGCCAGTATTAACAGTTTTGTTCAGCTTTCTTAACTGCATTCTTAGCAACAATTTTCTGCCATCAGCACTGACTACCACAGGGCTCCCCCAGGGCCTGTTGCCTCCAGCTCTGCCTACGGCCCCTTCCGGGCTCATTATCTTCAGTGTTACAGCCCTTGACTGGTGTTCCAGCTCTTAGGAGGTGTCTTCCCTCCTCTATCTGCTTCTCTCTTCTTTCTTCTTTTCCTTTTCTCCTTTCTGCTACTACTTCCTTCTGTCTGTCTGCCAACCTCTGTGGGGTTTGCTACATATATAAGCAAACATGTGGTCAATTTCAAGGCATGGCCCTCCCACTAGGGCTACAAATTGACCAATCCCTTTTTGGTAGGCCACGGATACTTCATTTGCATAGTAGGCTGTAGTCACTTCATTTGTACAAGTGTACTGCTTAATTCCTGCGAGGTCTGTAAAATAGACCAATCACAGGACAAGCTGTAGCCCGAAGCCAGACAAAAAGTGTCAAACCACAGTTAATATCAGAATTACCCAGAAAATATCAGAGTACATAGATAAAAGTAACAGACCCTCTGGGATAGAAAATTAGGGCAAAAGTAATGTCTTAGGGCTTAGTGGAAAAAATCTCTCAAGCTGTTTTTCCAAAGAATCAAGGCAAAGGGCACATAAAAGAGCTCGTTTCACCACAAGTTCCAAACTGTGTTGGTTTGGATTCAGACTCCATTGCTTTATTAGCTATATAAACTGGAACGATGAGTTCAGCTTCTCTTTACTTGACTTTCTTCAGCTGAGAGCAAGGTAATAGCACTGCCCTTCTCATAGGACTGTCACGTGTACCATATTTTTACACAGATAGCACCTGTTATATGTTTTTTTTTGCCAGCCACACCCTCCCCCCTTGAGTTTTTTTGTAAACACACTATGCTAATTTTTTTGTATAACAACATGTAAAAAAAATAGCACATTTACAAAATTGCCTCATGGAGGAAGGGCATGGTTGGCAAAAAGACATACAACACGAGTGTTATTTGTATTAAAATACAGCATATCCAGTGCATTCAGAGCAATGCCTGGCATGTAGTTACTGCTTAGTATATGCTTAATTTATCCAAGTAGATTTTAAGACAGCTACAAATATGCATAAAAACATCAAACCCACTGCCATCAAGTCAATTCTGACTCATAGTGACCCCCGTTGGGTTTCCGAAGTGGTAAATCTTTATGGAAGTAGATTGCCCAGTCTTGCTTCTGTGGAGTGGCTGGTGGGTTTGAACCACCAACCTTCTGGTTAGCAGTCAGATGCCTTAGGCACTATGTTACCAGAGCTCCTAAAAATATACATATAGAATGCATAAAGGTAGATTAAAGGAGTACACTATAGGTGGATTTCAAAATAAATGATGGAGTAGAGACAATAAATATGAGGTCACTGAACAATTATTCAACATCGATGTGAAAGGAACCTTGGTAGTGCAAATGTTAGTGCTCAGCTATTGTCCGAAAGGTTGGTGGTTGGAACCCACCCAGTGGCTCTGTGGGAGATGGACAGGTGATCTGCTCCTATAAAGATTCCAGCCAAGAAAACCCTAAGGGACAGTTCTGCTCTTGTCCCTGGGTCTCTGTGACTTGGCATCAGCCCAGCAGCACCTGACGACCACCACCACCATGTTGTTTCAGGCACTGCTCAGATAGACGAGATAGAGGGGTCCCTGCTCTTTCGAACGTACGTTCTGGTTGAGAAAAACATAGTAAACGAGGAATAAATAAACAGGAACCTCTATCAGAAAGTAATGACTGGTGTGCAGTGGTTCAAAACAGGGTGATGTGATGTGCCCACTTTAGGTTGATGAGTCAAAGATGGACTCTCTAAGGAGGTGACATTGAAGCTGAAACTTGCCTGACAAGAAGGCTAGTCTTCTGACCATGGGACCAGAGTGGGTAGGAGAGCCTCTAGCACAGAGTTTCTAATGTGGTGGGAGAGAACGCTGCACGTTTGACGCACTGAAGGAAGATCACTGTGGCACAGTTGTGGTGGGTGAGGGGTGTGTGTGAGGTGAGATAAGATAATGTCGCAAAGAGAGGCAGGGTTGAGGGACCAGAGTAACAAGTGTAGATGTTAGGCGAAAGCCCATGGAATGTTTAAAACAATGCTCTGTAAATAAATACCAGTTGGATCAGGATGGCTGATGTAATAGCTCTTCTGCATCTTTACGGATTTTATATTTAGTGTTCTATCTGTTGCCGAGAGAAAGGTGTTAAAATCCCAAACTATGATTATAGAATGATTTACTTCTTCTTTTTACTGTGTTGATTTTTCTCCATGTATTTTAAAGAGCTCTGTTATTAGGCACAAGGAGCTTCGGTGGTGTAGTGGTTAAGACAGTTGGCTGCTAACCAAAAGGTTGGTGGTTCAAACCCACCAGCTGCTCCATGGAAGAAAGATGTGGCAGTCTGCTTCCGTAAAGATTCACAGCCTTGGAAACCCAATGGGAGTCACTATGAGTTAGAATTAACTAATGACAGTGAATTTGGTTTGGTTATTAGGCACATACACATTTATGATTGTTGTGTTTTTCTGCATAAAACATCTTTCTTTGTATCTAGTAATATTATTATTTGTCCTGAAACTGACTTCACTGAATATTAATATTGCCACTTCAGCTTACTGGTTTAATTGATACAGCTTTTCCCATCCATCTGCTTTGAAGCCATGTAGTTATGTGTAAAGTGTCTTTTAAGACAGATATAAAAGTTACTTGCTCCCCTTCCCCATTCTGATGATCTCTGCTTTTTAATTGGAATAGATAGATATTTTATTTATCTCATGTGGGGATTGCTGAGCTCCTTGAGTCTGTAAATCTGTCTTTCAACAAATCTGGCAAATCTGAGGCCATTGTTTCTTAAAGTATCTGTTCTACCCCAATCTTTTCCTCTCCTTCTGGAACCTCCAATTATATGTGTTTTTGACCTTTTGGCATTGTCATTCATACCCCTGATGTTCTGTTATTTTTCTCTCCCTCAATCTTCTTTCTTTCTCTTCTTCAAATTGGATAATTTCTATGCATCTATCTTCTAATTCATTGCCTCTTTCTTTCTTTTGTTATCATGATTTTGCTATTAGGTACATGTATTGAGTTTTTAAATTCAGATATAATTTTCTGTTCTAAAATATCCATTTGGTTCTTTTTGTAGGTTTTTTTTTCTATTGAGTTCCCCTATCTTTTAGCATTATGTGCATATAAACCAAAACAAACCAAGCATACTGCCATCGAGTTGGACTTGACTCATAGCAACCCCTCCTTGGCTTTCCGAGGTGGTATCTCTACGGAAGTAGATTGCCCAACCTTCCTTCCGAGGAGTGGCTGGTGGGTTTGAACCGCCAGCCTTCTGGTTAGCCATCACATACCTTAGGTGCTATGCCACCAGTGCTCCCTATGTGCATATAGCTACTTAAAATCTTTGTCTGATAATTTTAACTTCGGGTTGATCTTGGATTAATCTTTGTTGATGGTCTTTTTCATGAGTATGAATCACATTTTCCTATGTATTCATATGTAGAGTAGTTTTGTATTGTGTCCTGGACACTGTGATTGATACAGAGTCTTTGAACTCTGTTATGTTCCTGTAAAAGGTATGGCTTGTTTGTTTGAGCAGTTAGTTGGCTTGGCTGTACTCAGACTCCAAGCCTTGTCTTCTCCACAGTGGGTAGCAGCTGGATCTTCCTTAGTTCTTTTCATCTTAACTGACTGCTTGGGCTCTTCCATGCTCATGTGTCATTAAAATAGCCACCATAGATTCTACCAAAGTTTATACACAAACTTTTGGATCTCCCCCTCTGTGGCTCTTTCTTTTCAGGGATAGTCTCTCTCATTTTTCAGCTGCCGGTTATAACTTGTCCCCAATATCTCTACCTTTAGTCACTTTTCAATGCCTTTATGCAGCTGTATTCTTTATATTGCCCAGAATTTATAGTTGTTGTCTCAGCAGGGTTGTTTGGCTGGGAATTTAGTCTATTATAAAAGGAGCTCTGGTGGTGTAGTACCTAAGGCATTTGGTAACCAGAAGGTTGGTGGTTCAAACCCACCAGCCACTCTGTGGAAGGAAGATGGGGCAGTCTATTTCCATGAAGGTTTACCACTTCAGAAACCTAGAGGGGGTTGCTATGAGTTAGAATAGACTCAATGACAGTGAATTTGGTTTGAGTTTGGTTTTGGTTTAGGAGCTCTGGTGGTACAGTGCCTAAGGCATCTGATTACTAACCAGAAGACTGGAGGTTCAACCTCACCAGCCAGCCACTCCTCAGAAGGAAGATGGGGCAGTCTACTTCTGTAGAGATAACTACCTTGGAAACCTAAGAAAGGGTTGCTATCAGTTGCATTTGACTTGATGGCAGTGAGTTTGGTTTTTGGTTTTGGTTTGGTTGAGTCTATTACCAGAAGCAGAGCCTGATTTTATGATATATTTTGGAGAGGAAGGCAACATAATTTACTGATGAATTTGATGTAAGGGGTGCTAGTGGTAGGAGAATGAGCAAGAGAACAAAATCAATGATGATTACTCATTTTTTGAATGAAGCAAATGGGAGGATGGTCTTGCTCATTTTTGTGATAAAGATGACTGGAGGGAGAGTATGTTTTCCAGTGGTAGAAAGGCGGTGGGGTTCAAGAGTTTTATTTAGACATGTCAAATTTGAGATGCTTTTTTAGATATTCAACTGGGAACTTGAAATAGGCAGTTGGCTATTTAGACTCTGGAGCTCCGAGGGAGATGTGAGTTCTCAAGATCTACATTTAATCATCAGAATATACTTGTTATTTAAAGCCATGGAACTGAACAGCCTTACCTAATGAAAATGTAGCTAGTGCAACAGGAGTGCCCCAGCATCATACTCTGAGGCACTTCAGTGTTTAAAGGCCAAAAAGAGAAAGAACTACCAAAGGAGACTTCAAAAGAGAGGAGCAAGTATGGCAAACTGGAGAAGTCGATCATAGGTGTCCAGAGAGGAACGTTTCAAAGAGAGCAGGAACAGACCACTGAGTTCAGAGCTGCTGAAAAGCTAGTGAAGCCAAGGACAAAAGAGACAGCATTGGATCCGGCAAAGTGGAAGCCATTAGTGACTTTAGCTGACCATCTCACTGGAGCGGTGCTGGAACAGATAGGAAACAAGGAAGTAGAGACCACGACAGATGTGCCCCAGGATGCATGCTCTTGGAGATTGAATCTTTAGGCAACATGTTTCAGCTGTCCACTTTGGATCCACCAAAGCACAAAGGGATTGCATTGTCAATGAACGTTTATCATTGATGAAAATATTTCCATCCTGCTCTCTAGGGAAGGCTTGTCACCTTGAACTCAGACCTCCGCCCGCTCAAGTTAGCTGGCAACCTACCTGCCAGAATCAAAGATAGCCTTTGAGAAGTATGTACTGTGATGAAGGAGCCCTGATGGTGCAATGGTTCGAACGCTCAGCTGCTAAGAGCAGCTCTGTGGGAGATAAGACCTGGCAGTCTGCTCTCTTAAAGATTATGGCCTGGGAAGCCCTATGGGGCAGTTCTCCTTAGTCTCATGAAGTCTCTATGAGTTGGAATCGAGTCAGTGGCACACAGTAACACAACAACATAAGAACATCCTGTATGGAGCTTATTAATAATGGGCTGCATGTTGCTGATAATAAAAAATGAAGTATGATTTATACCTACAGATACTGCCTGTTAAGAGCTAATCTTTCTGTTGGCCGAGTTTGAGAATTTATAAGCCTCAAGGCTCTTGGGAAAGCCGGAGTTGTAATTCAGGTATCATTTGCCCCAGAAACTAGAATTTTTATATAGTAGGATGCTGACAGTTCACAGAAACTCTCACAGAACCAGGATTTGCCTAAACAGGTGTCAGCTTACTTTGTCTGCTATAATTGTCATTAGCACCCCTGGAACATAGACTTACATCTCATGACACTTGTTTTCAAGGGCCATGATTCCATCAAGACTAATTTTTTTTAATGGCGTGTTCGAGGAAGAAACCCTTACCCCTGGTTTAGTCTGCTTGTTGATCCCTGTCTTCTGGCATTCACCCTTGACCTTTGTGTTAGATTTTGTTTTCTGTTCCAAAAAAAGTCCAGTCTAAGACCTGGCAGTAACAGAAGTGTGAATTTCAGCCACCACGGTGCAGCACTGGCATTCTTCCCAGACAAATGAGATGATACCAGTAATTTCTCTCTCGGTGTGCAAACGACCTAGCCTTCCTCCTGCTCCCACATGCTCTTTATAAGGAATTCTTATAGAATTTACGGATTTTTAATTCAGAACAGTTGAACCCAGACTATCAAGGAAAAAGGTCATTTTTATTTCAGTGCTGTTTATACTGTGCTGCACAGAAGTTAGCCCCACCTTTTATTGTACCAGGATAAAGAGCATTCAGGTATTGTGAAAGTCGATATAAGAAGTAGCTGTCTGAGGGAAACATGGGTTCCGGGGTGGTGCAAAAGGTTAACGTGCTTGGCTGCTAACCGAAGGACTGTAGGTTCAAGTACCCCTAGGGCGCCCTCAGAAGACGGGCCTGGAGAGCTGTTTCTGAAAAACCAGCTGTTGAACACTGTGTTCTGACCCCTGTGGGGTTGCAATGGTCAGAATCCACTCATAAACAACTGGTTTATTTGATATTTTTTCCAAAAATGAGTGATGTATTTTATTCAGTCATTGTATCGGAGATCTTTGCTACAGTCTTCCTGTTAGCTGCCGGCGCTGTTAGCTGCCCTGGAGTTGTTGAGTCAATTCTGACTCATGGCAACCCCACACGTGCAGAATAGAACTGAGTTTCATAGCGTTTCCAGGGCTGTGACCTTTGGAAGCAGATTACCACTCTGCCAACCTTTTGAGTAGAAGTTGAGCACTGAACTGTTTGTACCACCCAAAGGCCCCTCCTCTTAGCTCCTTATTTCATATGTGTTTTAATTCCTTTTCTTGACCTTTGGATTAAAGGTATTTCTGTCAAGAAGTGAAGATCCAGGCCTTTCTCTTTTCAGGTTATGAAGCAGTTATGACCGTTTCTACATAGAGATAATATAAAGCACCTTTTAGTATTTGGCCTGTCTTAACAGCAGTCTAAGGAGCTCTGGTGGCATAGTGGGTAAGGCATTTGGCTGCTAACCAGAGGGTTGGTTGTTCAAACCCACCAGCTGCTCCACAGGAGGAAGATGAGGCAGTCTACTTCCATAAAGATTCACAGCCTTGGAAACCCAATGGGGGTCACTATGAGTCAGAATCAACTCAATGGCAATGGGTTTGTTTTTTTGGTTCATAGCCAGGTTACACCCCCTAAGAATAACAAAATATACCATTTCAAGTAATCTTTCGATTAATATTTTCATAGAACATATCAAGTTCCAACTTGAAAAACCAGTATTCTTATTTATGAATTAATCCCTCTCTAAAATATTTGTTTGCTTTGGTAGATAACAAAGAAAAACTCTCTGCAGGAATCCTGATGCTATTTTCCCCCCTCCCGTTAATCTTGTGGTTCTGCAGTTGAGTGAGGACAATCTCCATCATAATTCTTAGAACCGAATTAAAGCGGAATTTAAATTATGTGTGCTTTGGAGAGGAGAATTGGCAAAGATGAATGGTTCATGGCTCACATATTATTGTAAGATAATTATAACCATGGCAGTATTTGTTTCCTAACATTGTGTTTCTGCGTTTTAGCGATGAGGTACATCATAGGAAAAAGCCCATTTGTGTGTTTCCCGTTGAATCTAAATGATTCCAACTTCATTATCCCAACATTAGGAGTAGTTGTTTCCTGTGGAACAGTCGACTGCATAATTTGCTTTATCTCTTTTGGAAGTGGCTTCTGCCTGGGCTAGTAATAGCTTCTAATAAAGTAAGTTCAGAGGTAGACTTGCCTAACCTCGATCACTTTTGAAAAATACAGATCAAAGAGTACGAAAAGCTTGACAATGAGGAAGAGCGTCTGTGTCGAAGTCGACAAATCTATGACACCTACATCATGAAGGAGCTCCTCTCTTGTTCACATGTAAGTACTTCTTTTTGTCCTGTGACTTCAGTACCTCATGGAGGTGGCTTTAAATGTTTCCAGTATGAAAATAAAACAGCGGGTGGGTATTAAAAAAATGTAAAAATTACTCCTCCAGGATGGAACCCGTGTCTTCTGTTTCGTCATTTGTTTTCTGACGGCACTGACACAGTATCTATTGCTTCATTTACTCTTAGGACGCGTCCAACAGCTGCTGCTTTCATTGCAAAAACTGATGAAATAAAATAGCTAATTTGGCCAATTGAAGAAATGTTAGTCTCAATTACAGCTATTTGTAAAAGAGCTTGAGCTCTTTTTTTCTCGTTTACCTGTACTTCAATAATGAGACTAAATCAAGTCTTGCTAAGTACAAATCTAAAGTGGCTTCTTTGAATTGATAAGGATTGTAATTACTGTGTTAGTTTTGTTTGTTAATCATTAACTAAGATACTTGACATACATGTATTTTTCTTGTAAATCAGATTAACATTTAATCGTTAGGATAAACTAAGTTCCTAGGAAATTATTCCACCAGGAATGAGTACATAATTAGTGGTGATAACTGACCACATGATGGCTCCACGCTGAGACTGTCACTGAAAGGAGTAGACTAACTGTCCTGACCAGTACTGTCCAGTACATGTGGCTATGGAAGTGCAAGTTTAAATTAATTTTAAAATATTAAATGGAGCTAAGATTTTAATTTCTCAGTTCCTGTGAGTCACATTCCAAGTCTCATTTCAAGGGCACCGTGGCCACATGTGGCTAGTGGCTCCTTTGTTGGACAGCCCAGATACAGAATGTTTCTACCCTCGCAGGAAGTGCTATAGGCTACCACTGGCCATGATGAAGATGTAGGTTAGTGCTTCTGTAAACCAAGAGTTCCTGGGAGAAGCCATGGAGTGTTGCATGTGAACAGTGCTGTAATCCATGTTCAGATTCTTGTCTTGATTGTGTTGTTTGTTGTTCTTACTGGCGTTTGAATGACAGTGGCCAACAAAGATCTCTCCTATAGCTACATTGTTTCATTGTTGGACCCACCTCACTTGTACTAGAAAGAATTTCTGAGCTAGAGCTAATCAGTGATGCTGTATGCCTTGCTACATTTCTAGGGACTGGTAAACCCTTGGAGGATGCCATATATTTGATGGGGAAGCCCCCGTAAAGTTGATTTTCTTGTAGCTCAGTAATCCATAGGTTTGTTCGCAGGATGGTGTGGTTTTTCAGCTTTTCTTTCTTTCTTTTTTAAAAAAATTTTTATTGTGATTTGGGTGAAATTTTGCAAAGCAGATTCGTTTTGCATTCAATAGTCCATACACTCATTGTGGTTTGTGATATTGGTTACATTCCCTGCACTGTAACATCTCACTTCCCGCTTCCTCCCTGTGGTCACCCTTTCCCTGTGTCCTTCTTGCCTGTGCATTGCTGACCTCCCGACCTTTCTCCCTGTGCAAAGGCTGTCCTTCTGAGCTCCTGTGGTTGACTGTTCTAGGGCAAGTATCTCCATGGTGTAGGTGTTCAGCTCATAGTCCTGTCTGTTGTTTGGCTGAGAGTTAAGCTAAGGGAGTGAGTTCAATTGCAGATCAGTAAGCCTAGTCTTTTTTTTTTTTTTTAATGATTTTGAGTTTTGTTTCACAGTTTTCTCCTACTCTATTCAAGATCTCCAATTTTGATCTGTTTCTGAGTTGTTGGCACGGGTAGCTGGGCACCATCTAGTTCTTCTGGTCTCAGGATTATGTAGGTTGAGGTTATCATGGTCAATTAGCCCTTTGGAATGTTTCCATGTATCTTTGATTTTCTTTACTCTTGCTCCAGATGAGTGAAGAGCCACTTGGATGACTGTTCATAAGCTTTTAAGACCCCAGTCACTACGCAGTGAAGCAAGATGTAGAACAATATTTTTGTATACCATGTTGTGCCAGTTGAGCTGATGTCCCCCACAACCATGGTCTCTAGAGAGATGGCCTCAGGCCCAGTGACCCACTTCCTTGAGGTACTTATTTGTGGCTAAGAAGTTATCCTAACGCTACCTCCTGTTATTGTATGTTACTTTTATAGTAAGACGTCATGGTCTGAAGTTTCTTTAGGAGGATATAGGTTGTAATTCTTGTCAGTGGAGGTGCCATTCTTCCTTTCGAACCAGTTCCCCTCTGCTCTGGTTACAGCAAGCCTTTGCCTACCCTAGATGGACCTTTTACCACTCCAGCTTGGCTTTGCATTCCTGACCTGCCATTCTTAAGTATATTTTATTACATGCAGTATAAATTTTACATTTTTAGGGCCCCGTTATCAACTAATTGAAGAATGCAAACATTTAATGAGCTGAAAGTAAGGTTCTTGTGCCCTGGTGACACAATGGTTAAATACTGGGCTGATAACCAAAAGGTTGGGGTTTTGAACCACCCAGAGGCTCTGTCAGAGAAAGACCTGGTGATCTGCTTCTGTGAAGATTAAACCCCAAAAACAAAACTCACTGCCAGCAAGTCGATTCCGACTCGTAGCAACCCCCATTGGCTTTCCAAGGGTGTAAATCTTTACAGAAGCAGACCACCTCATCTTTCTTGCCTGGAGCAGCTGACGGGTTCAAACCACTGACCTTTCGGTTAGCAGCCAGATGTCTTAACCATTATACCACCAAAGTGCCCTTCCCTGAAGATTACAACCTAAAAACCCCATGGAGCAGTGCTACTCTGTCACATGGGGTCACTGTAAATTGAAAATTGACTTGATGGCAGACAGCAACAAGAAGAAGCTTCTTTACACTGCATTATTGTAGGACTCTTGTGGGATTAGATGTGTCTGCCAGCTGCACCCACGCTGATCACCCTTCTGGGCCTGTTGTCTCAGAAGTCTGGAAGCCCAGAGGGACAAGCATTTGTCTGGATTCTTATAAACATCCAACTGATCTTTAAAAAATTCATATTACTGTACTATGGATAAGGAGCTCTGTTGGCATTGTGGTTAAATCATTGGACTACTAACCAGAAGGTAGGTGGTTTGAACCCACCAGCTGCTCCATGGGAGGAAGATGAGGCAATCTACTTTTGTTAAGATTTGCAGCTTTGGAAACCCAATAAGGGTCACTGTAAGTCAGAATTGACTCTGTGGCTGTGGGTTTGCTTTTGAGTACCATAGGCAGTGTTCAGCGAATGTGTGTTGCATTACCTGTTGTCGTCGTGGACAGCATGCAGAGGTTTGTTAAGTTTTATTGTCATTTTCTTTGTGTGAAAAATAATACTGTTTTTGATTCTTAAAAGCCATTCTCAAAGCAAGCCGTAGAACACGTACAAAGTCATCTAGCCAAGAAGCAAGTGCCATCAACTCTTTTTCAGGTAAGATAAAGTTATTTCAAAATACGTGACGTTTGCCTCATTGTTGGGCTTGGGGACCTGCTTTGTGGAGCTGTGATTATGCTGGAAGGACCAGTTTGTCAGTCTGTATTCTGGTGCCTTTGCTGGAACGATTGAGCTTTTCTATTGCTTGTCTTTTAATTGAAGTGCATTTGTATGACGAACACCCATAGTGAAGGTTTTCCCTGAAAAAGATGACTAGCATTTTCTAGAGGATTATTTTGTATAAATCAGTCAAGATAAGAAATAGAGGGAGAATGTTTTTTTTTCCATCTGCAGGTGATACAGTCTGATACTCTGGGTACCTGTGATGAGCAGAGACTTGACAAAGACTTACATGATGAGAAAGAACAGGCTATTTGTGGCGACTTATACTGTTCATGCATGTTTGCCACAGGGGTGTTGTTTTGGTCAGTATGGCCTTGTAGGTGTTCAGTTTGTCATTGTCCTACTTAAGCTGGTGTTTTATTTATTTAGTTAGTTAGTTTTCTAAATGCCAGGGCTAGTGATTCTTGCGGTGAATATGCTTTGACTGAAGTGAGATTCATTTTTAAGAACCTGGAGTCACGGCTGAGGAATTAGGTTTTAGCTTGACTGTTTGTACCTTGAGGAGCCCTGGTGGTGTAGTAGCTAAATCACTCAGCTGCCAACCAAAAGGTTGGTGGTTCGAACCCACCAGCCACTCTTGGGAGGGAAGAAAGATGTGGCAATCTGCTCCTGTAGAGATTAGAGCCTGTGAAACCCTGTGGGGCAGTTCTGCTCTGTCCTATAGCATCACTATGAGTCAGAATCGACTTGATGGCACTGGGTTGTTTTGTGTTATTTTACCTTGAACGAAATACAGTCATATGGATTTAAATTACAAGGCTTGTAAAACTAAATTCACAATTGTAAGGCTTATGTACTTAATAAGGAACTCTGGTGGCATAGTGCCTAAGGCATTTGACTGCTAACCAGAAGGCTGGCAGTTCAAACCCACCGGCCACTGCTCAGAAGGAAGACTGGGCAAACTACTTCTGTAGAGATAGCTCCTCGGAAACCTAAGGAGGGGTCGCTATGAGTTGGAAATGACTCAATGGCAGTGAGTTAGTTTTTTTTTTTTTTTTTTTTAATGTACTTAATAGAAGTTCTGGTGGTATACTAGTTAAGATGTTTGGCTGCTAACCAAAGGTCAGTGGTTCAAACCCACCAGGTGCTCCACAGAAGATGAGGCAGCCTGCTCCCTCAAGATTTATGGCTTTGGAAACCCAGTGTTGAGGGGGGGTTGGTCACTATGCTCAGAATCAACTCAATGGCGGTGACTCTGAGAATTTGGTATGTACCTAATATTCTTTAGTATTAATCGTTTCTCTTCTTCCTAAGTCATTTCCATCCTGTGTGTTTTCTATAGAGATGGCAGTGCCTTGGAAGGACACAGTCCAAATTCCTACTGGATAATGTACTTTTTATAGTTTCTATGAATTAGGAGAAATACGAAAGATTGCCATTAAGTAATGTAACAGTATGGAACCCTGATGGAGCAGTGGTTAAGCACTTGGCTGCTATCCAGAAGGTCAGTGGTTCAAACCCACCAGCTGCTCCATGAGAGAAAGATGTCACAGTCTGTATCTGTGAAGATTACAGCCTTGGAAACCCTATGGGGGCAGTTCTACTCTGTCCTGTAGAGATACTATGAGTCAGAATTGACTCTTCCAGGTGGGGACACAAAGATCAGCAAGATCCGTTTCTTGTCTTCAGGGAACAATACATCTAAAAATTATTTCTTCAGGGTATCTTTTAACAATAAACACTGTACTGATTCATTTTGCTCATTAAAACATGAATGCCTGGTATTCATCCTTCAAAGGTAAAGGAATAGTGATTATGAAGTTGAATAAAGTGAGGACTCAGCTTAACATGGGCCACAGAGGGCAGTGAGGAAGTAGAGGGAGAAGTTCTATGAGTTCTATAAGCACTTATGAATGATGGGTTAGTATAAACATTATGCTAACCATGAAGTCAGTTAAAGTTCTTTGAGTAGAAATTCCTTCTGAAAGAGAAGACAGTAAAACAAAAATACTCTAAAAATAAATGCAGAATGCCTTTTTATTCTATTTCCTTGTTTAAGAAGTTATAAAATTGACTGTAGAAATAAATAACTTTGTGGCATATATATTTGGTTGAGGGGGTTGGGAAGAGCCAGCTTGTGGTTGGGTGCCTGTAATGTGTCAGGCACTGTGCTCAGCTTTGGACATTCTTGATGTTATTAAATTCTCATGACAGCTTTGCAAAGTAGATGTGGTTATTCCATTTTATAGATTAAGGGAACCAAGACTGCTGATAGCCTAAGCTGTTTGCTCATGATCACCATGTTGACCTCTGGCTTTTGCATTGCTTACCCAACATATTTTGTGGTACTTTCTAAGGCATTTGGCTGCTAACCAGAAGGGTGGTGGTTCAAATCCATCAGCCACTCCATGGAAGCAAGACTGGGCTATCTATTTCAGTAAAGATTTACCACCTTGGAAACGCGATGGGGGTTGCTATGAGTTGGAATCAACTTACTGGCAGTGGTTTTTTTTTTTTTTTTCTGTTGAAAAGTGGTAATGTGGTATGTGTATTATTATACACAAGGAGCCCTGGTGGCACAGTGAGTAAGCCCTCAACTGCTAACCAAAAGGTCAGCCGTTTGAACCCACCAGCCACTCCATGGGAGAAAGTCTACTTCCATAACGACTACAACCTTGGGGCAGTGCTGCTCTGTCCTAAAGGGTCACTATCAGTTGGAATTGAGTCAGTGGCAACTCTTCTTTTTTTTCCAATGTTATGTACAGTTATAAGAATGTCTAGTAACTTTTGCTTTGACTTTTAATTGTATTAGCAGAATGTGTGGAATGTTTGATAAAATGTTGTTGTTGTTGTTGTTGTTATTATCTGTCAAGTCAGACCTCACTTGGGTTTCTGAGGCAGTATCACTACGGAAGTAGATTGCCCAACCTTCCTTCTGAGGAGTGACTGGTGGGTTTGAACCGCCAGCCTTCTGGTTAGCAGTCAAGTGTCTTAGGAACTACACTACCAGAGCTCCTTTGATAAAATAGGAAAGAAAAATAATAATTAACGTAATAACCCACCCACTGCCATCAAGTTGATCCCAACTCATAGTGACCCCCATTGGGTTTCCAAGGCTGTACATCTTTGTGGAAGTAGATTGCCTCATTGTCCTCCCATGGAGCAACTGGTGGGATTGAACCACTGAACTTCTGGTTAGCAGCCAAATATCTTAACTCACTATGTCACCAAAACAAAATGCCACCAGATCTCCTTAATTAACATAATAGTTTTTGTAATTAGAAAATTCATGATACAGAAATTTAGCCTTTTCTTAGATCGTTGAACACTTCATGTATTTTTGCCTTTTGAGGTTTTTTGAGTGTCTTGAGATTTGTGGCCCTTGGTCTTCTGCATCTAGAGAACTTGGCTAAAAAAACCTCACAGCCATCGAGTCATTTCTGACTCATAGTGACCCCCATTAGGTTTCCGAGGCTGTACATCTTTACAGAAGTAGATTGCCCTATATTACTTCTGTGGAGCAGCTGGTAGGTTTGAACTGCTGACTTTCCAGTTAGCAGTTAAGTGCCTTGTCCACTATAAGCTCCGTTATCCACCAGAGCTCCCTGTTTGTAGTTAGAACCTTATAGCCATGGACTCATAGAATCTCCAAGTTGGAAAGAATGTCAGAGAGATAATTTAGGTTCACCTTTTATTGGTGAGGGAATGAAGTCCAGATGGTTCTAGTGAGTAGTCCCAGGGCCTTGCCTAGGAAAGGGATGCCCTGTCAAGCAGCAGAGATTGGCTTTGCCCCAAGTCTTCCTACTGCCAGGCCTGTGTCCTTTCTATTAGAGGAAGTGTTGTCTTCCAGAAGACCTGTGGGTGCTCTATGGCATTGGTTTGGTGACTGTGGCTTTCTGCAAACTTCTTACTCTTGTCACTTGGTTGAGACTGTTCTGTGATCTGGACTTTTCTCTTGCAAACTTTAGAATGATCTGTGAGGATACAGGAATGGTTAAATTTGCAACATTCAGCAAGTTTAGGGTATTATGATGTCTTGCAAAAATATCTAATTGACCACAGGCTCAATTCTGAAATGTTGGCATGTTTTGTTTTTTATCATTCTTGATTCAAATCTCATCACTTGGAAAGTAAGGTTTATAATGTTCAGTAATGAGTAAAGTGGCATGAAATTTGAGTAGGTTGCATGAGGTTTACACAAGTAAGCCAGGTGACCTAGCTTTAAGCCTGGCTTAGCCACTACCATGTCCAGAATCCTTGGGCAAGCACCACCTATAATACCCCACCTCCTTATGGGTAAGGTGAGGAGGTGGCATTCATGCCCCATGGCTCTCTTTAGCTCTAGGATTTGAAGCAATAATAATAATAATAAAACAATAAATGAAATACTTAATTAAAAAAATTTACTCCATAGATCCATTAACTTTTAGGTTTTAAAACTCAACATTAATGCCAATTTTAAATGCTTGCAATCATTTACGATATTGGTCGTATAATTTTTTGGGCCAAGGATAAAATGAAAAATTGGGGCCCTTGTTCAAGAACTATTATGAAGTTCAGGATGTCAACAGCATTAAGCCAAGCGTGGATTCCTCTAAGGGTGGGCCCTGTGGGACTTCACCAGTTGCACACACATGTGCCAGCCTTGGTCATTTAAGAAGTGTCTGTGCCTTGCTGGGGACTGTGCTGGGCAGTGGAGATCCAGGGACAAACAAGAAAGACCCACCCCTGCCTTCATGGAATGTACAACTGAGTGTTAGAAAACCATTATACAAATAGTGGGGATGATCAATCCATTTGTGAAAATTGTGACAAGTGCCAGGAAGGAAAAGTACAAGATGCTCAGGGAGTATATAATTGGCTACCCCATCTAGTTTGACCTTCTCTTAGTTTGTTATTTTTACTTTTGTATGTTCTTGTTCATATGGTTTGGAATTTCTGCCACCCCCCCCCCCTTTCTAGCCATATATAGAAGAGATCTGTGAAAGTCTTCGAGGCAACATTTTTCAAAAATTTATGGAAAGGTATGAACTTTTATATGTAAAATCTTATATTGTGTAAATATATGTACCTCATTTTACTCAATAAGTGTTGTCCTTAAAATGTATGTTAATTTATTCATTCAGCAAGTGTTTCAAGTATTTCATGACATGTACTATGTGTCATGCTTTGTGTTGGACTAGTCCTTCATACTTTACTCAGTACTTTACATTATAACTTTAGGGCTTGCTTATCTTAATATCTTTTTGACCTTTAGAGTGGTCTAAAATGTAAATCATCTGGAGAACCTTGGTATTAAAATATCTCTTGGGAAACCTTTTCTAATGAAAATGTGACTCTGAAATTGATCTGATTCATTTGTTTGGATTTTGAAATCATACCCCGCCCCCCCCAAAATGGGACAAGCTTCCACTTGATTCTTTACACAGTAATAGAATTTAAGGGCTCAGGCAAATGTCATTTTGTAGTCATATATATTATTAATACACATTATTAGTTAGTAACGTAAAGTAAATATAGTCCTTTATGTTATTTAAAGTATAGAGCATATTTGTCCTATTAAATTCTGAAACTTCTCAGTTCAGCTAATAAGTTTTTTAGGCACCTAACAGTGGGTAGCATAGTGGCTAAGGCACTTGGCTGCTAACCAGAAGGCTGGCGGTTCAAACCCACCAGTCACTCCTCGGAAGGAAGATGGGGCAATCTACTTCCATAGTGATACTGCCTTGGAAACCCAAGGAGGGGTCGCTATGAGTCGGGGCCGACTCGATGGCAAATAACAACAACAACAGTAGTCAGTTCATCAGTATTTTGAGAGGTGCCTGTGTGATAATGCATCATTGCAGTTGGACGTTCGCAAGCGGGATCTGCATTCACACTGACCTTCCTTTTCTCTATAAACTCAGTTAATTTCTAGACAAAGGGCACGATGATTGTGTCTCATTACTGAGCAGTGTGCAGCTGCTCAGTAATTGCCCTTGAAGAACAAATGCCTTTTTACTGCACTTTTCTTCTCCACATCTTCACAGAACCAAAGTAATTTTCTTTCTTTCTTTTTTTTTAAATTGCATTGTGATTCTACTAGTGTTCAAGAGATAATTTTGTCCAAGAGTAGAGTCAGTAGTTTGGGAAACTATTATTCATTTAAATGATTACACTTTTCTGAGTAGTAGCAGAAACCTGGCCAAAAAGTAACAGACTCAAACCTAGGAGCTGGGCTGCTGGCTCAGGGCTGAGTTAGAGCTGAGTGCTGGGTGGTCACCGTTGCTGTTGTACCTAGTGCCTTACATTTCCCACATCTTGGGTCGACCTAGCTCTTATGTGATCCTGGAGGAGGTGTCCCTGGGTGGTACAAATGGTTAATGCTCTTGGCTGATAACTGAAAGGTTGGAGGCTCAAGTCCACCCAGAGGCACCTTGGAAGAAAGGCCTTGGAGATCTGCTTGAGAAAGGTCGTGGCCTTGAAAACCCTGTGGTGCACAGTTCTGCTGTAACACATGGGTCACCATGAGTCGGAATCTATTTGACAGCAACTAACAGCAATAATAAGCCATATGTAGCTGCTGACAGTTGGCATGTGAATAGCCCGAATGGAGGTGTTTGCTGGAAGTGCAGAATACACACCAAATTTCCAAGACCAAAGACTTCATATGAAACCAAAAACGTAGACTATCTATCGCATTGTTGTTGTTATGTGCCGTCGAGTCTGACCTGACTCATAGCGATCCCTCCTTGGGTTTCCGAGACAGTATCACTATGGAAGTAGATTGCCCCATCTTCCTTCTGAGGAGTGACTGGTGGGTTTGAACCACCAGCCTTCTGGTTAGCAGTCAGGTGCCCTAGGCACTAATTTTATACTGATTGCATGTTGACATGATCATTTTCTGATATATTGGTTTAACTAAAATACATTATTAAAATTAAATTATATTCATGGCTCTTGTTATCTTTCTGTGGGTCACTGCTGGCTCTGATAAATGGTGACCACAGCATGTGACAATTAAAGGAGTGACAGGAAATCTTTCATTTGAGTCGTGAAATAAATCCTTGAATTCTGATGAATGGCTTTTGAAAAACCTTATAGAAAACTTACTTTGTTTGAGAATCAAAAGTAGTACAATTCCGTGTTATCTTATAACATCACTCTATAAATCCAGTTAATGTGGTGTTTAACTTTACAATCATTATTACTATTCTTTTTCAGTGACAAGTTCACTAGATTTTGTCAGTGGAAAAATGTAGAACTAAATATCCATGTAAGTATCATCTTTTTTTTTTTTTTAAATAAAAACTTCCTCTGGCTTCACCTCGTGAGAAAATTCTTTAGTCTGCCGAGTGGTCCCAAGGGATAGCACCCTGTTGAAACAGATATCTTTCCTGCAGCCATCTGCATTACAAGTCCCTCCCCCTACACCCGATTATAAACCATTTCACTTTAAATTCTCTGTTGTCATATTCATGTAGGGATGTGTTTATTGATTGAAGAAAGGCCATGTTAAGCAGCAATTGACTCTTTAATAGAAATCGTAGGAAAAATACAAGTCATCCACTGAAGATAACTCCCATATGTTCTTGTGTTTGGCCATCCCGGTAAACTTCCTTTTCTTTTTCTTGTTGTTAGTTGGAAGCCATACAACAAACATGATGGCATTTCTTACTAAACCAAGGTTGCTGCTGCTTTTATATTATTCTGAGAAGGAAAAAAGCTGCCCCCCAACATGCATTTCCTTAGCATGTCATCTGCTCTTAGCCTCCACTGTCAGCCATCTGAGGGCATAAACCTTATACGTAGAGGACACATTTTTTTTTCAGACTCTGTGACATTCTTTTCCCCATTCTCTCAGGCTTGCAATGGGGCCAAAGAAATACTCTTTAGTCTTTGCCAAATAGTCAGTCTTTTACTTGAACCCTACTCTTAGGAGTCTTTTTACCTCCTTTTTTCCTGGCAGGATTTAGAGGAAACAAACACACTTTTTTTTTTTTTTTTTTTAAATTTCTTCATCTCTGTTCAGGACCTTTCATATGCTTCTTTGTGAGATCTCGTCCTGGTCGACTGTGGAACACAGAGTGAAGCCTGCGGACCCATTGTGTGCTAGCTGGCCATGGACATGGCATTTCAAGGGCTATTTGTGGGGTGGGGAAAGAACCCCTAAAGCATCTGACCCTTCATTCACCAGGATACATAAACTAATGGGCGTTTGCTATTGCCCAGCGTCCTCTAACCTTGTAAGAAAGATTGACTTTCTGCCTTTGTACCCTTTAACGTTATTAAAATGACTTAAAAAACTGGGGCATGACTGAGATACTATTGACAAAAGGAAAACGCTTAGGAATAAAGCCTCTTTCCCTCCTTTACTCACATGGCTCCTGCTTCGTGCTCCCATGGCCGGCATGAGCCCTCCCCATCCACTGATGTTATAGATGAGACATTCACACGCTCAGCATCTGCCCAGGTGCCTGACCCCACGGCCCACATTATGCAAATATAGATGCCCTGGGCGTAGGCTCATACTTTCTACCACGACAGTTCCTGGAGCTATTGGCTTATTACCAACCTTTAGGCTTCCGAGGAGCTGAGGCTGCTTTTCGTTTTTGGTTAGAAATGTCCCACTAGTTTGCCTTCCAGGTATCCAGCTAATAATCTTAGCTCTCTGAGGCTGGGGAGATCACCTCACTTGGTCCCCCTCTGTCTTCTGCCCCCTTTCCTCTACTTGGTGCCTCATTTACCTTCGAGGTAGAGCAGAAGGTGATAGAAAGTCCTGCCACCTTATTCTTTCAGCCTGAGGAACGAGTCTGGGCTAACCCAGAGGCCAAGGGTTCAAACTCACCAGGCACTCTGCAGGAGAAAGATGTGGCCATCTGCTTCCGTGAAGATTCACAGGAAGGTAGATCCCTGCCTCAGAGTTGCTATTTTAATAAGTGTATGTATTTGGCGTGAAACCAAAAACACTTCTAAAAACGTAACTGTAATCCAGTGCTACCTTATCCTGTTGCCTTTTGCATTCACAGTTGACCATGAACGACTTCAGTGTTCATAGGATTATTGGACGAGGAGGATTTGGTGAAGTGTATGGTTGCAGGAAAGCAGACACTGGAAAAATGTAAGCTTTCTATGCTGATTTTTTTTTTTTTTTTTTACTGGAAGTACTAAGAGGATTTTAGATTAATACCGAAAGAAAATCCCTGCGAAGAAATACGGAAGCCTGTGATCTCACTCTTGATGTAATTTACCTCAGAAAGAAACAGGAGGGTGTATTTTGTTAGAGGAGTCCCTGCTTGATGTGAATGGTTAAGCGCTGGCCTGCTAACTGAAAGACTGGCAGTTTGAACCCATTGAGAGGCATCTTGGAAGAAAGGCCTGGCAATCCACTTCCAAAAAATCACAGCCATTGTAAACTCTACGGAGTTGTCAGTCCTCCTTTGACATGCATGCACGCGGTGGGCTGCCATGAGTCAGAATCCACTCAACAGCAACGTTTTTTTTTAATTTTGTTAGACATGGTAAATGAGAACAAGAAGCTGAACCTCTGCATTCTGGAACTAATCGGGACATTAAACAATAAATGTATATCAAGTGCTCGCCACGGGTCAGACTGTGTGCCAGGCGCCAGGGAGCCAGAGAGGAACGCAAAGGGATTCCTGGCAGCCAGGGATTACATGGGGGCTGCCAGGCACTCACTCTATGGGTGAATCCTCTGCTTTGCAGAAGAGAAGGCTTCTCGTCTCACAACTGCCCTGCCACTCCTCATTAAGCCAAACAAGATTCCGTGCGTGCAGCTCTAGTTGGCACAGCATTGCCAGAGACATCAGCCCCTGAGATAAGGAGATTGGGTGCTGGTGAGGAGGAAACCAGGCTCCTACAGTCATGAGGCTTGATCATGCGTCTCTCTTCTTAGGGGGGATCCATGTGAACATAGGGCAGGGGTTTTCCCAAAAGTCAGTGGTGTGGTTCTTAGGTACGTGAGGTTTTTATTTTTTGATTGTTAGAAGCAGGTTAAGAGACCAAAAGAAGACAGACAAAAGTAGGGTCTGGTAGGCCCAGAACCGCAAGTTTGATTTAATGACAGGCGTGCCCGAGCTCTGGTGGTGCAATGGTTGGTGCTCCTCTACTGTCTGAGACGTTGGTGGTTTGGCAGCTCTGCTGGAGAAAGGCCTGGCGATCGGCTGCCCTAAAGACTACAGCCTAGAAAATCCTGTGGGGAGTTCCACTCTGTCCCTTGGGGTTGCTGTGAATCGGAATCAGCTTGATGGCACCTAACAACAGCAGCAGAATTAGAGCAGGGGCAAGTTGTTATGGTGTGTGGAGCTTGGTTTATACAAAAGTTGAATCAGCCAAAGAGGGACTATTTGGGGTCACCTGATTGGGTGCCTGCCCCCTGCTGCCCCAGCATCACATATAGGTTGTCATGTAGCCTCTGCTCTGGGCCTTCCTGGGCCTGGACATTTAGTACTTTGCCAAGTAGTCCATTCCACTTTTAGACAGGTCTACTAACTGGCATGCTCTCCATGATTTGGGGCTTGAATTTACCTTCACTGATTTACAACTCTGGTAGCATAGTGGCTAAGACACTTGACTGCTAACCAGAAGGCTGGCGGTTCAAACCCATCAGCCACTCCTCGGAAGGAAGATGGGGCAGTCTACTTCTGTAGTGATACTGCCTCGGAAACCCAAGGAGGGGTCGCTATGAGTCAGGTCCGACTTGACGGCACACAACAACAACAACAACAATAATTTACAACCAGTCCCTAGGTGGTGTTATCAGTTAATGTGCTTGGCTGCTAACTGAAAGGTTGCCGGTACAAGTCTCCCAGAGGCACCTCTGCGGCAGGACCTGGAGATCTGCTTGGCATTGCAAACCATGTGGAGCACAGTTCTGCTCTGACACAGGTGGAGTTGCTATGAGTTGGAACTGATTCAATGGCAACTGGCTGGTTGTTGGTTAGAATGTATGCCCATTGGTCTTTTCTCTGCCTTGGGGCTCTGAAGAAGGTAAACCTAGAGCCTGACTCTGGGATTTGATGTCTGGTGTTGGGCTAAGGCAGTGTGGTCTAGTGGTCCAGAGCGTGGGTCCTGCTGCCATTCTGGCTAGACCATATCTCAACTTTGACTCTGTCTGGCTTAGATCAAGCTTGTGACCATTCTGTGCCTCTGTTTCCTAGTCTATACAATAGGGATAATAGAAGTACTGACCTTGTTTTGAGAATTAAATAAGATAATACATTGTAAAGCATTTAGAACATGACCAAGCCCATAGTAAATAGCACGCTTAAACAGAGAGTCCCGTCCCACCCTAGCCTTTTCTCATGAGAAAGTTCCCCCCCAATTCTGCACTTGCACAGTGAACTTTTTACACATAATGATATATTTGTAGCGTGTTACATGTCAAATTATATTTTAAGGTTGGCTTTATCTGTTGAAGATTATGGAGGTCTTTAGAATATCAAGTCTTCATATGATGTGGTTGTAAATAACATCAGTTTATCTCTTTGAACACATTTATTTCACTCAACTCTCCAAAAACCAGCCAGCATGTGGTAAATAGTATTTTCTCTGTTTTATAGGTTAGGGTTAGGCACTTACCCAAAGCCAAACAGCTAGAAAGTGGCCAAGGCTCTACTTCTGTGAATCCCAGTTTATGTTCTTTCCAGTCTCCAGGCTATCCCCTCTACACATACTGGCTCTATAAGCCCACTGTGAACTGCCACATGGCCCCATAGCCTGTTGAAGGAGCTCTCTGCTGCCTTCCAAACACAGCCCAGAAAAGCTCTTGGTAATTCACCAACTCCAAGCCTGTGCACACCGTCTTCTTTGATCTGCAATTTAAAGGTTTTATTAAAGACCATCTTGACAGAGGGTGGTGATAGATGTAGTGGGAAGCATTTTGAAAAGTTCTTTTTTTAAAAAAATACATTTTATTGAAATATAATTTATGTACAGTGGAATACACAAAGCTAAAGTGACATGCGTCAATGCATTTTTTTTTTGCAGTGTTCTCTCCCCTCCCCTCTCCTCCCACCCTTGGTAACCAACAAAGAGTTTCCTTCCATATATAAACCTTTTCCTTGACTTTTTACAATAATGAACTATACCATATTTGTCTTGTGGTTGACTTATTTCACTCAGCATAGTGTCCTCCAGGTTCATCCACGTTATGTGGTGTTTTGCAGATTATTCATTTTGAAAAGTTCTTATAAGAATGAAATATTTAAAGAGCACATTAATCCCTGTGTTCTCAATAGTTGATCCCATGGTTAGACAAGTTAGTGTCTTGTCAACTGATACGAACTCCTGGAAACATGGGTAAAAAATTCAAATCGAGATACTTCTGTCTGTTTTGATACAACGTTGTAAGTTATGATCAATAAAAAAGTAAATGAATTTTCTGTGTCTTACCAGAGTAAGACAGCTGTCCATATTGCATACGCAGGTTATGAAGGAATCCATCAACTCAGAATTTATACTCAAGCACAGAATTTTCAAGCTCTTGAAGTGCTTGTGAAAATTTCCTTTTAGCATTCATCCGTCCTGCTAAAAAAAATGCTTTTTTTTTTTTTTTTAAATGTGATTATTGGGTATGCCACATAAATTAGGGAAAGAGCAAAAATCCCACTGCCATCAAGTGTCTTCTGACTCACAGTGACCCCCACTGGGTTTCCAAGGCTGTATGTAAATGTTGATGGAAGTAAATTGCCTCATCTTCCTTCCGCAGAACAGCTGGTGGGTTTGTACCGCCAGCCTTCTGGTTAGCAACCGGATGCCTTATCCATTACACCACCAGAGCTCCTGTGCCACATAACTTGTCTATATTTTATTAATATGAATTTGTCTGCAGTTTGCAATAATCTCAAATTGTAAACTAGTTTTTCTCGGTTAACTTCCATAATCTAAACAATCTTACATATTCTTTTTGTATTTGAAATATTACGATACGTGAAATAGCAAGAACAAAATCAAATCAGTGAAACAGCATTTTTGCATGTGCTTTTTTGAAACCCTGGCTGCCCTTCCCACTTGACCGATAATCACCGTGTGGAATCTTACGTGCTACATACTCATAAAAACGCAACCAGTACTGAATCAGTAATCTCTGGGAGGTGCCAGCAGTTAACATGCTGACTGCTAATCAAAAGGTTGACGGTTTGAGTCCAGCCAGAGATGCCTTGGGAAAAAGGCCTTTTGGTCTACATCCAAAAAGTCAGCATTAAAAACCTTATGGAGCCCAGTTCTACTCTGACCCACGTGGGGAGTCACCATGAGTCAGGATTGACTCAGTGACAACTAGGTTTCGTTTATTTCTTTATTTTGCTTATTAAATAGTGTCCATACCCCTCCCAACACACAACACACACACACACACACACACACACACACACACAGTAGCCCTAGGCAGCAGCCATGTATAAAATGTTATTTCACCGAATTTGTTATTATCTGTCCACATTTGTGTTCCATTTGCCTGGAACGTCTACTTACGTAGTGATAGAAATATCTTAGTGTTGCTTGATTTTTTTTCCCCCTTCATGCATACAAAATAAGGCTATCTTTTTAATGGTATTTTGTTCTCTTCAACATTGGGTAAATCTTTAGAAACTTTCCTCAGTATGGTGTGTGCTGTTTTGATCGGTCTGGATATATTTGCAACGTTGATGTTTCAGATAATATTTATGTTTGTAGGTACGCAATGAAATGCTTAGATAAGAAGCGGATCAAGATGAAACAAGGAGAAACATTAGCCTTAAACGAGAGGATCATGTTGTCTCTTGTCAGTACAGGAGTAAGTACTCAGTTTAAACATTACTCTTTGTGTTGTTTCTAGCAGAATAATTTCTTTGAAATGCAGGCGTTTCCCCCAGCTGATTCTAGACCCAGCCAGCTCTTGGTGGGTGAGAGTTGTACAAGAGGGCGGGGCAGATTTCACAGATAGAGTGCATTATGCGAGTCTTAGAAATCTGTTTGATTTTGGAAGTTGGAAAAGTACAGTGAATCCTGCGAAAGCCAGAACCTCTGTAAGATGGAAACCTGTCAAAAAAGGAAAACTCAAATATTTTCTGCTAAAACAAGTGGGAGAGAAGTGGGAACACTGTTCCCTGACAAAGACAGGGAAGCTGTGAGACCCACAAAAGCCGGGCAGTGCCGTTGCATCCAGGTTCTCCCAGGTTTTGCTCTGCTACCTGCCTTCCCTCCTTCCTGAGCTCTGGTAGCATGGTGGCTAAGATACTTGCCTGCTAACCAGACGGCTGGCGGTTCAAACCCACCAGCCGCTCCTCGGAAGGAAGGTTGGGCAATCCTACTTC
>NW_006921784.1:403365-425333 GCF_000298275.1 Orycteropus afer afer
TTCATTTAACAAAATAAAACTGCCTCGGAAGGAAGGTTGGACAATCCTACTTCTGTAGTGATACTGCCTTGGAAACCCAAGGAGGGGTCGCTATGAGTCAGGTTTGACTCGACGGCACATAACAACAACAACAACAACAACCTGCCTTCCTTACGCACTCCCACGAGTTCTTCGCCTTTTCTGCCTATTGCTTCGCCCTTGATGTCCACCTTTGTTCTGCTTTTGGCAACTTGAAGCTCACCTGGAACATGAGCAGGCAGAGATGGCAGCAAATCACCACAGCAACAGCAACAACAACAAAAAAACCACTTGGCTAAGTTAAGAGTTGGACGACATGACAACGCAGGGCTAACCCAGAGAGGAAAAAGTAAGGGGAATGTAGCCTTCACCCTTCAGAAGCAAACACAGAAGAAGTGCTTGGGTTAGTCAGATCTGAAACTGCTGCTGTGGGGTCATCGCAGCCACTGCTGCGTGGGCTGCTGGCTTCATCTTCTTGCTTCTTCAGCTGCTTCCCTGCCCTGGACTCAGTCGTTTCCAATCCCAGCACTGTGTTTCCACCTGTTGGACATTTTACTCGTGTGTCCAGCTTTCGTTTTCAGCCTGACACGTCTCAAGCAAGCTTCTTCTGTGTGCCACCTCTCTCGCAGAGCAGCCTCCTGTTCTGACTTCTCTTTCTGTTAACGGTGTTGCCCAGGAACCAAACCTGAGCTTTGCTGTGATTGTACACATGCTGGTGTACAGAAAGACACGTGCAGAAAAGCCTACCCTCCCGGAAACCTGTGCGTGTGCTGCGCCCTACAGCATTGCAGAAAGAAAGGGGTAGGATGAGTGGGAGGAGCTCTGGTAGCAGCGTAGGGCCTAAGGCACTTACTTGACTGCTAACCAGAAGGTTGGCAGTTCAAACCCACCAGCCACCCCTCAGAAGGAAGGTTGGGCAATCTACTTCCATATTGATACCACCTCGGAAACCCGAGGAGGGGTTGCTATGAGTCGGGTTGGACTTGACGGCACATAACAACAACAACAAGAAGGATGAGTGGGAGTAGCTGTGCCCTCACTGTGTAACTCACACCTGTATTGAGTGCCAGTACCCAACCAGAAGGTTTATAAGCAGTGAGATGAGTGGGGACTTCTAAATAACATAGTTACGTTCTAAGTAAGGTCAAGGAATCACATTTTAATGACGAATCAAAAAATCCTTGTCTCCTAATAAGTGAGGAACCTGAGATGAGAGAGGTGAAATTGTGTGTGTGTGTCCAGGGTCTCTGGATTCCAAGTCATTGTTCCTTCCTTATTTTCCAGGCTCCATGTTTCTAGATCATCTCCTCTACATGTGGTGTTACAGTTTCTGTTCTTCCTGTGTTAGTTGTAAAGTGGATCTAACAAAGCGATTTGCTCCTGAAGCAGTAACTTTATAATGTAGCCGAACTATAACAAATAAAATTGCCATAGCTAAAAATAGTTTCTAATTTCGTACCTCTACCTTCTGCCACGTGGACATCAAGCATTTCGGATAAGCGTTATCCTGCCTGGGTGGCCAGGTTTCTAATTGGAAAAGGAGAAGCCTATGCACCGTGTTTGAATCTGAGTGAAGGACGTCTGCTTCTGATTTCTGTGGGAAATGCCTTCCTTTTAAGCCTCAAACGTGGACACATGCTTGCTGCACACTTCATGTGGTTCTTAAGATCCTAATTTTTCATGTATCATCTCAAAGCCTGGGATAATTATTCTCCAGAAAACTCTATAAAAAACAAGAACCTGGAGATGTGTTGGAAGTAGGACGTTCATGTAGCATTTTTTCTTTATTTCACTCTCGTAAGGAGAATATGAGTGAATTGAGTGTTGAGTACACAGGGCTCCTTATTGGTCTAACCATAAGAGAATCAATTAGTTGGGTCGTATTGGGCTAGTACTTTGTTCTTCTTCTTCTTTTTTTTTTTTTATTAGGATTTGGGTGAAGATCTACAGAGCAAATTCACCTTTCACACAGCAGTTCACATACACTTTGTCTCACGTCATTGACCAAAATTTACAATGCAGCAGCTCCCCTCCCACTTCCTCCCCATAGCTACCTCCTCCCAGTGTCCATCCCTTCACACTCTTCTGCACCCTGAGCTATCTCCCTGTGCATAAGCATGGGCTAGTGCTTTGAACTAATTTAAAGTAATTGTTTATATTTTTTTAAATTCAAATATTAAAACTGTTTTATCTTTTTAGCTAATCAATACACTTAACAGGAGGACTTAAATAAGTTTACTTGGAGTTGTTTTTGCTAATCAGAGGCTACTTTTCATAGGTTGTTTGTAATCCTTAGTTTAAAACTTATCCTTTAACTCAGCCTGTTATCAACATGGTTTCTTAGGATGTTGGCATGAAACTGAATCCTAGTTCATAGTTTTCTTTTCAGTGGAAGGTGTTTTTTTTTTTTCTCCTCCCCTCCTCCAATCTCAAATTGAGAACATTCTTCCTCCCCATCCCCCAAGAGACAGTAAGGAGTACTGTAACTGTTTCATTCTGTAGTTCTTGGAAACCTAGCCCCAAGGGAAACGTGCATGTTTAAGAATCAGAATGCGTACATCCATGCTGGGAAGAAAGTCAGAAAACTCCTTAAATAAATCATTCAGTGTTCATCAGAAGTGTTACTCATCTGTGCCTGAACTGCGTGTGAGGGTAGATTATACTAGCCACTCTCCTGCCTCCTGGGGAACCCCAAACCTGACTTTGGTCTGTGTTCTTATAGAGCTGGGAGTTCTTATAGAGTGGGAGAAGGGGAGAAAGATCCTACCGACTCAGAAACGTGTAGGTAATTGGGACACGTGGCAAACGCTAGGAAAGACAGGTATGCAGAGCTGGGAGAACCTTCAGGGTGGAGGCGTTGCCACCCGATACTCTCCTGAAGTCAGATGTAAATAGGGAAGGTGCCACGGTGTGTGTCTGGTCCGGAGCAGGGAGGGTTGAGGTGTTAGAAGAAGGGCAGTAAAGTTGAAGTCTCAGGTGGTCAGTAGTACAAGAAGCTGGAGAGACCAAGGCCGGGTTGGACCAGAGAGAACTCTCTAGCCAATATTGCAGATATTTAAACATCTTTAAAGGTGTTGGAAACAATGAAATGTTTCAATAGGGAAAAGATATGATAAGCCTTGCAGTTTGAAAAAAAGTTGTTGGACTGTGGTGTGGGGACTTCTTTATAAGAATATTTAATAGTCCCCCTTCATCACAGGTTTTTCAAGAGTTTCCACAAAACGCAAGCTCTTTGATTCTTATGAATCCCTGGTATATAAGTATGGTAGGAACTCAAATACAATCGTTCCTCACCCAGGAACTTCACTTAGGGGTTAGTCTCTGGAAGTCCACTAGCTCCTGTTAACCAGGGACTTGTAATTAAAGCAGAACCCCTTAAACACTTGGGCCTCACTAAGTGTATTGTGTAGGGTTCTGTGTGTCCTGGACTCATGATGAGGCTCATGACTGTCACTCTCGTGCTCAGTACCTTGAGATGAGGGGTTACGTAAGCAAATGAATTCTGCAGACCAGCCCAGTCTTGTCCCTTCCACATACTTTTATTTGACATCACAGTAGAAACCTTTGTAATAGCATAACATGGTGAAAAGAACTCAGGAGGGGTCAAGAGACTTGGGGTTAGAGCCATGGCCAGCTCCCAAATTTCTGTGCCACCTCAGACAATTCATTTACCTTTTTTGAGGCCTTAGTTTGCCTTTTCTTAAAATAAGGAAGTTGAGCCACGTGACATTTTTACGAACTCTTCCTGCTCTAATAGCCTATGATCCTAAATCCAAAATGCACGTCCCATCTCCCTCACAGACTATGTTAAGTATGTATTCCTTCACATTCACAGACTCCCCTGGGAAGGTCTACCCTTCGTGAAGTGAGGCAGTTGACAGCTCGAGCTGAGAAAGAGCCTGGCTTTACTGAGCCCTAGGTCCAGATGGTGCTCCTCAGACCAAGGACAGGAGCCTGTGGGGAATCTCGTTAAGGAAGGGAAACAGAACAAGGTGGCCATCTTCACAGGCTAGTGGAAAGTCTGCTGCAAGGAAGACAGCACCCAGGAAGAAGGCCATGTTGCTTGTAGCAGAGGGAGGGTAGCACCTTCCCAGGGCCGAAAGGCAAAAACAGATGTTGGCATCGGTAAACACTAGCACCATCTCCACAGGACTCGAATGATATCTTGTTACGGGTGCTGTCAGGTTGATTCTTACTCATAGTAACCCATGTGACAGCGTAGAACTGGCTCATGGGTTCAGGTGGCCCAGGGGGATTCCTAGGCTGTAGTCTTTACAGGGGCAGATTGTCAGGTCTTGACTCCTGTAGAGCCAGCAGGTTGATTTGAACCAGCGATCTTTTGGTTAGCAGCTTAACCATTGCACCACCAGGGCTCCTTCTCAGGATCACTAGGTGACCACTAAATGAACATGGTAATTAATGCTGGAGCAACTTCCTCCAGGAGTTTTGTGGGAATTGAGTCCAAGTTTGTGAATTCCTGGTATATAAGAATATGTTAGTTCAAATTGATCTAAATGCCCGTATAGAGAGATTTGTACAATACACATTCTGCTTTCAGATTAGTCCACTGACATTTGAATATTTTCTTTGAAATTTAATAATTTTCGGTTTCCATGGAGAAAGCAGATATTATTATACACCATTCTTATTTAGATCAGTTGAGTAGCAAATGTAGACTTTACATAAAGAATTTAAATGAATCCAGTGAATAGGTCTGGGAACTCTAGTGGGATAGAGCTTAAGGCACTTGACTGCTAAGCAGAAGGTTCGTGGTTCAAACGCACCAGCCACTCCTTGAAAGGAAGGTTGGGCAATCTATTTCCATAGAGATACCGCCTCAGAAACCCAAATAGGGGTCACTATGAGTCGGAGAAGACTTGACAACACATAATAACAACAACAACATTGAGTAGGTCTAGCATCACACTGATCAGTTTTCACAAGGAGATGCATACATGTATCTGAACCTGGATCAAAGTATAGAATGTTACCAGCATTCTATACTTTCATAGTATGAGACTCATGACGGTCACTCTTGTGCTCTGTACCTTGAGGGATGAGGGGTTACGTATGCTAATGAATTCTGCAGACCAGCCTGGTCTTGTCCCTTCCACATACTTTTATTTGACATCGCAGTAGAAGCTTTCGTAACAGCATAACGTGGTGACTAGCCCTGTGTCTGAGGTGACTACTATTCAGACTTCTGATACCATATCTGAACTTGATATAAATGTGCTCTTATGAGACTGGCCCTCAGTCTCACTCAACGTTGCTTGTGAGATTCACCAAGCACATCTCCCATGTTGTTATACGTAGCAATAGTTCATTTTCATTGTTGTGTAGTAGGGGTCAGCAAGCTGTGGCTGGTGGACCAAATCTGGCCTGCAACTCTTTTTTTGTACAGCCCATGGACTAAGAATATTTTTCATTTTTAGAGGATTGAAAAAGAAAATAAGCAAAGCAGTATAGGCCACAGAAACTATATGTAGCTTGCAAAGGCAAAATATTTACTATTTAGCCCTTTTTAGGAAAAAGTTGCTGTTCTGGTTCCCTGGTGCCACTTTGACGGGATTATACCAGAAATGGGATGGCCTTAACAAACAGGCCTTTATTCTTACAAGTTGGAGGCTTTAAGTCCAAGTTCAAAGTGCCAGGCTCTAGGGGCTGGTGGAAAGCCCCTCAACCCTGGGGTCCAGCTCTGCCTTCTGCTCCTGGCCCACTGAAGCTACAGGCGTTTCTTCACTCAGACAGCTGCTGGCTGCTGAGGCTGAGAAGGCCCAAGGTTGACAAGTAAAAAGGCACAGTCCCGATGTTACCAAACCACACGGAAGGCCATTAAGTTAAGTCCATTGTAAGGCCCAAGGTCGGCAGAGCATAGCAGGCTGCTGAGCAATGCCATGGCTACATGCAGCGTCCAAGCGTGCCATAGGCCAGAGAGCATTCCCAAGGCTTCTCCTTAAACACAGGAAGCAGACCACATCCCAAAGGCAGCTACTCAGCTGCTTATGGTAGATCCCACCATGGAGATGACTGCCAGTCTCATCATGGGAATAACTACCACCAGCGGCCCAGCCACTCAACCAGGCCCAGCCAAGCTGACACACAAACACAACTACCACAGTTGCTGACTGCTACTCTATGGCATTCCATTGTAAACACATACTATAGTTTATGTGTCCTTTCTACTGTTGACGGACATTGGGTTATTTCCTATTTTGGCTATTTTTTTTTTATAGTTGTAAAATTATAACAGCATTTTTTGCTATTTTTGAATAGTGCTGAACATTCTTATGCATGTAAGCACAGGTTGCTGTTGGGTAATCACTTTGGAGCAGAATTGCTGGCTTCATAGGGTTTGCGTGTGATGTTCTGAACATTGTTGTACATGTGAATGCAGGTTGCTGTTGAGTAAGCACTTTGGAGCAGAATTTCTGGGTTCATAGGGTTTGTGGGTGATGTTCAGCTTTGGGAGCTACGACTAACAGTTTCCTAAAGTGATGGTACCATTTTTCACTCCTACAAGCCTTATAATGAAAGTTTCAGTTACTCCAAGCCTTCCCAATGCTTGGTACTGTCAGTCTTTTTAGTTTTAGTCACTCTCATGAGTTTAGTGACAGCACGTGTGATTTAATTTGCCTGTCCCTGCTGATAATTGAGATTGAGTTCACAGGTTTATGCAATTTGTTTATCTGTTTATGAAGTACCTATGTAAGATTTTTTCATTTTGTTTTATCTTTGCCATTTTTCTGTTGTAAAAAGCTTGTTTGCCTTTTCCTTTATTGATTTACAAGAGTTCTTTATTCTAGATCCAAGTTATTTTTGTGCTTATGTGTTATTCATATCTTCTTCCATTCCAAGCCTTGCCTTTTTACTCTCTTAATGGTGCCTTCGGGTGAACACTAGTCCTTAAGTGTCATTTAGTCCAATTTATCAGTGTTTTTCTTTGTCATTTGTGTGTGTGTGTGTGTGTGTGTGAGGGGCTATTTAAGAAACCTTTACCTACCCCGAGATCATAAAGATACTTTCTTCTCAAAGCTTTATTGTTCCCCCTTTCACATTTAGATCCGCATCTACCTTGAAGAACTTGAGGTAGAGGTCAAGGGTCAGATGTTATTCCACAGATACCAACTGCTCCAGCAGCAGTGATCGAAAAGACTGTCTTTTCCCTGTTCCCTGCTGTGTCACCTTTATCACACACTAAATGAACTTTTATATATGGGTCAGTTTTAGGGTTCGTTATTCTGTCCCATCGGTCCATTTGTCTGTCCTTGCGCTGGTACCACACTGTCTGAATTGCTTTTGATTTACAGTAAGTCTTGGTATCTGGTGCTATACATTTTCCAGCTTTGTTTTTCTTCAAGAGCATCTTAGCTCTTTTTGGCTGTTTATATTTCTACATAAATTTTAGCATCTGCTCGTCAGTTTTCATTTTAATTAAGATTGCATGGAATCTATAGGTTAATTTTGGGGAGGGGAGGTAGACATCCCTACAATTTAATGACTCAATCCTTTACCATGGTATATTTTTCCATTTTCAAAAATGAATTTAATTCCATTTTTAGTTCTCAGTGTTTCAAGAGAATGACACAGGTAACATTTCCTCCCCCGTGGGATGATTCTTCCGACTTCAGATCAGAGATTGAATTGGATATTTGACTAGCCAGAACCAAAATGTACACCAATGAAAAGAAAAGCAAGGCAGCCATGTTATTTTCCTATAGAATCTTGGGTCTTTTGAAGGGGATGGAATTCGAGTAGGGTCCTGATGGATCTGCATGAGACAGGATCTCAGAGTTCATCTCTAGTTGTTAACATTATGCCTCTTTGAATTTTGTCATGAAACAAGATCCATTTTCCTGTGACTATAAAAATGACCACCAGGTGCCAGGGTGGTGGGTGGATAAAAATCCATAGCTTGGTGTTGGATGGTAGATGTGTTTTCTGGGACAGCTTTTGGCTTTCTAAGAAACTTTCATATTTTTTTATCTCTAGGATTGTCCTTTCATTGTCTGTATGACTTATGCCTTCCACACTCCAGATAAACTCTGCTTCATCTTGGATCTGATGAATGGTAAGACAAACTTGGGCAGTCTGAGTCCTTCCAATAATTGGGTTCCTCCTAAGGTTCGGGGAAACCATTTACTTTCCGGTTTTCAGTTAAAATGTATTTTTAAATGATGAGTGTGATTTCTCCGTAGCCCTCCCTGGTCTCCCCACTGGGAAGTTGCATTTTCTGCCAAAAATTTTCATAAAATACTTATTTACAGTGAAACTCGTTTTTCTAAAATGTAGCTGACCTAGATCTTCAATTGACTTGTTTCCTCACCTTGAACATTTAGGAATGAAATACCTCATAAAGAATAGAGGCTAAAGATAGAAATGTATTGAAAAACTGGCTTTGAAGGATGACTGTGGAACCATACAGATGTTAGCCCATGTCCTGTACCTGGTAAACCTGCAGTACTGTCCATTGGTCCATGAACCATGACCCTAAGCATGCTGGGAAATTTTCATTTAGAAATATCAGATAGGGAGCTCTGGTTGCATAGTGCCTAAGGCATTTGACTGCTAATCAGAAGGCTGGCAGTTCAAACGCACTAGCCACTCCTTGGAAGGAAGATCGGGCAATCTACTTCTGTAGGGATGCCACCTCGGAAACCCAAGGGGTTGCTATGAGTCAGAAAACAACTCAATGGCAGTGAGTTTGGTTTTGGTTTTAATACTAGAAAATCACATTATCTTTATCAACAAGAGCTGAGCTAAAAAGGCATACAAATACCCTATTCATTTGAAGCTTTGTAACAACAACTATACACACACACACACACATATGTGTGTGTGTGTTATTGTGATGTGGGTGAAAGTTTACAGGGAAAATTCACTTTCCATATAGCATTTTACATACACTTTGTCTCATGGCATTGACTACAATTTACCACAGTGCAACAGTTCCCCTCCTACCTCCTCCCCATAATTACCTCTTCCCTGTGTCCATCCCTTCATGCACACCTGCCCCCTGAGCTGTCTCCCTGTGCATACAGTCCTTCTATTCTCCCATGATTGTTCTCTCCAAGGAGTGTACCTACTTCAGGTAAATGTTCAACTCGTATGCCTGTCTTTTGTTTGGCTGGAAGCCACAGGAGTGGGTTCGGTTCCAGACCTGAAGAGCAGCTAGGGGCCAAAGTCTCAGTGGTTCCATCAGGCTCTATCAGACGAGCAAACCTAGTCCCTTTTTCTTTTTTTTTTTTCCCCAAATGATTTTGAGTTTTGTTCCACATTGTTCTCCCACTCTATCCAAGATCTCCTCCATAGATCCCCCTCTGAGTGGTTGACAGTGATAGCCAGGCACCATCTAATTCTCTAGTTTTTCTGTTGAAGCTTTGTTATATTTTGAGTGTTTAGTTTAAAACCTGATCTGTGCCAACAACTTGAATGGATTTCACAGACGTAATGATGAGCAAAAGGAACCCAGCCCAGATGCTTATATACTTTGTGATCCTGTTTATGAACACCAGAATAGATTACACTCATCGATGGTGAGAGAAGTCAGAATAGTTAACTTTGCCACAGTATGAGGGGGCTGTGGATGAGGTATTGACTGGGAAAGACATGAGAGAACCCTCTGAAATGCTGGAAATCTTTTACATCTGGTGGGGGGTTATACAGAAAGATGTATCTTTACATATAGAAGGAGTCTTGTGTGGTTCAGTGGTTAAGTGCTTGGCTGCTAACCTAAAGGTCAGTGGTTCAAACCCACTAGTCACTCCACAAAAGAAAGATGTGGCAGTCTCCTTCTATAAAGTTTACAGCCTTGCAAACCCTATAAGGCAGGACTACTCTGTCTTGTAGGGTCATCATGAGTTGGAATCAGTTCAACAGCAACGGATATACACCTGTCTATCTCTCTATAGATATAAACTTATATTTTTTATATATACATACATATATTTTATGGGAGCTCTGGTAGCATAGTGCCTAAGGCACTTGACTGCTAACCAGAAGGCTGGTGGTTCAAACCCACCAGCCACTCCTCAGAAGGAAGACGGGGCAATCTACTTCTGTAGTGGTACTGCTTCAGAAACCCAAGGAGGGGTCGCTATGAGTTGGGTCCGACTCGACGGCACCTAACAACAACAACAACATATGTTTTATATATTTTTTACACATACATATACATATGTACACACATTGTTACTAGGTGATACTGAGTGTGTTTTGACCCACAGCGACCCTTCACACAAGAGAACAAAATGCTGCCTGGTCCTGTTCCAGCCTCACAGTCCTTGCTGTGTTTGAGCCCATTGATGCAGCCACGGTGTCGGTCCATCTCGTTGAGGGTCTTCCCCTTTTTCGCTGACCCTCTATTTTACCAAACATAATATCCTTCTCCAGGGACTGGTCCCTCTTGAAAACATGACTTAAGTATGAGATTTGAAGTCTGGCCATTCTTGCTTGTAAGGAGCATTCTTCCTGTACTTCTTCCAGGACAGATTTGTTCATTCTTCTGGCAGTCCATGGTATAGTCAGTATTCTTTGCCAACACCATACTCAAGTGCATCAGTTCTTCTTTCTTCCTTATTTATTCTCCAGCTTTCACATGAATATGAGGCTATTGAAAAGACAGGGGCTTGGATCAGGCACACCTTAGTCTTCAAAGTAACATTTATGTTCTTTAACACGTTAAAGAGGTCTTTTGCAGCAGATTTGCCCAATGCAAAGCATCATTTGATTTCTTGACTACTGCTTCCGTTGGCATTAATTGTGGATCCAGTCCTTGACAACTTCAGTCTTTTCTCCATTTATCCAGTTGTGAGGATTTCTTTATGTTGAGATGTAATTCATACTGATGGCTATACTCTTTGATCTTCATCAGTAAGTTCAAGTCATCTTCACTTTGAGCAAGCAAGGTTGTGTCAGCTGCATATCATAGGTTGTTAATGAGTCTTCCAAAGATAGAAATGTTTTGAAAAACTAGCTTTGAAGGATGACTGTGGAACCATACAGATGTTAGCCCAGTGTCCTGTACCTCCAATCCTGATGCTGCATTCTTCATATAGTCCAGCTTCTCAGATTATGTGCTCGGCCCACACAAATTAAATAAGTATGGTGAGAGGATACAACCCTGATGCACACCTTTCCTGATTTTAAACCAAGTATCCCCTTGTTGTGTTTGAACAGCTGCCTCTTTGTGCACAGGTTCCTCGTGAGCACAATTAAGTGTTTTGGAATTCCCATTCTTTGCATTGTTATCCATAATCTGTTATGATCTGGCATGATAGTTGAATGCCTTTGCATAGTTAATGAAACGCAGGTAAAATTCTTTCTGGTATTCTTTGCTTTCAGCCAAGAGCCATCTGACATCAGCAGTGATACCCCTCATTTCACATCCTCTTCTGAATCTGGCTTGAATTTCCAGCAGTTCCTTGTCTATGTACTGCTGTAACCACTTTTGAATTATCTCCGACAAAACTTTACTTGTGTGTGAAATGGATGATATTGTTTGATAATTTACACATTCTTTTGGATCACTTTTGTTTGGAATGGGCACAAATATGGATCTCTTCCAGTCAGTTGGCCAGGTAGCTGTCTTCCAAATTTCTTGGCATAAATGAGTGAACACCTCCAGCATTGTGTCCATTTGTTGAAACGTCTCAATAGGTATTCTGTCAATTCCTGGAGCCTTGTTTTTCGCAGCTTCCTTCAGTGCAGCTTTGACTTCTTCCTTCAGTAACATAGGTTCTTGATCCTCTGTTACCTTCTGAAATGGTTAAATGTTGACCAGTTCTTTTTGGTGCAGTGACTCTGTGTGTTCCTTCCATCTTATTTTGATGCTTCCTGCTTCATTCAGTATTTTGCCCATAGAATCCTTCAATATTGCAACTCAAGAGTTGAATTTTTTCTTCAGTTCTTTTAGCTTGAGAAATGTCTAGCATGTTTTTGGTTCTCTAACTCCATATAGTTACACATTTCATTATAATAATTCACGCTCTTCTCCAGCTGCCCTTTGAGATCTTCTGTTCAGCTGTTTTACTTCATAATTTCTTCCATTTGCTTTAGCTGCTATCCATACAAGAGCACGTTTCAGAGTCTCTTCTGCAGTCCATTTTGGTGTTTTCTTTCTTTCCTGACTTTTTAATTACCTTTTGCTTTCTTTATATATAATATCCTTGATGTTATCACACAACTCCTCTGGTCTTTGGTCATTGATGTTCAGTGTGTCAGATCTATTCTTGAGATGGTCTTCAATTCAGGTAGAATATATTCAAGGTCATCTTTTGGCTTTTGTGGCCTTTTAATTTTCTTCAGCTTCAGTTTAAACTTGTGTGTGAGCAGTTGATGCTTTGTTCCACGGTCAGCCCCAGGCCTTGTGGGACTGATGGTACTGAGCTTCTCCATTGTTTCTTTCCACGGCTGTAGGCCATTTGATTCCCACATATTCTGTCTGGTGAGGTCTAAGTGTATAGTCACAGTTTATGTTATTTAAAGAAGGTATTTGTTGGTTGTGTAAAATTCTATCATGCAATCTGTCATTTCTATCACCAAGGCCATATTTTCCAGCTACCAATGATTCTTCTTTGTTTCTAGCCTTTGCGTTCCAATCACTAGTAATTATCAACCCATCTTGATTGCAGGCTCTATCAATTTCAGGCTGTGGAATTTGGTAAACATCTTCATTTTTTTTCATCTTTGCTTTAGTGGTTGATGCGTAAATTTGAGTAATAGTTGTATTAACTGGTCTTCCTTGTAGGTGTATGGATATTGCCCTATCACCGACAGCATCGTACTTCAGGACAGATCTTGCAATGTTGTTTGGCACGATGAATGTGATGCCATTCTTCTTCAATTTGTAATTCCCAGCGTCAGTAGACCATATAATTATCTAATTCAAAATGACCAACACCAGTCATTTCAGCTCACTGGTGCCTAGCATATAGATCTTTATGTGTTCCATTTCATTTATGAGAACTTCCAGTTTTTCTAGATTCATACTTCGTGCATTCTGCGATTATTAATGGACGTTGCAGCTATTTCTTCTCATTTCGAGTCTTGCCATAGGAGCAAATAAAGGTCCCAGAAGCTTTACTCCATCCACGTCATTAAGGTCGATTCTACTTTGAGGAGGCAGCTCTTCCCTAGTTGTGTTTTGAGTGCTTTCCGACATGATAGGAGCTCTCATGGCACAGTGGTTAAGGCATTCAGCTGCTAACTAAAAGACTGGCAGTTTTAACCCACCAGCTGCTCCATGGGAGAACATTGAGTCAGTCAGCTATTGTAGATTTATAGCCTAGGAAACTCCATGGGGCAGTTCTGCACTGTCTTCTAGGTTCACCATCAGTCAGAATTGACGCGATGGCAGTGGGTTTGGCTCCCCTCCCCCCCAACCTGAGGCGCTCATCTTCCAGCATGATATGAGACAACAGACAGTGTTTCCTTGCTGTTCATAAGGTTTTCAGTGGCCAGTTTTTCAGAAGTGGACCACCAGGTCCTCCTTCCTGGTCTGTCTTAGTCTGGAAGCTCCACTGAAACCTGTCCACCACGGGTGTCCCTGCTGGTGTTTGAAATACCAGTGTATGTAGCTTCCAGCATCATAGCCACATGTGAGCCACCACAGTACAACACATTGACAGACGAGTGTAGATAGACACTCCCATGCACACATACACACACATGTATGTAAAAACGCAGGAGTCCCTAGCTGTCATAGCCAGTAGGCTGACGGTTCCAACCACCCCAGAAGCCTGTAGGGACCTGGCAGTCTGCTTCCCAAAGGTCTCTGCCTTGAAAACCCTAGGACGCAGTTCTCCTGTGCACGTGTTGGGCTCCCTGAGTCAGGATTGACGTGATGGCAACTAATGACCACAACATAAATTGCATGTATGTGTGCGCATGTAAAATTATACCACACTGTACTTTTAAGAGTTGTGCACTTTATTTTCTGTGAGTTACTCCTCAAGAAAGGAGAGAGGGCAAGCCACTTGTAAATCAAATTCCCCTCTTCAGTGATAACTGGGAGTTGTCCTTTTTGATGATCAGGTTAACAATTTGCCTAAACATCTTCATCATTAAGGTTAGGTGTGCATGAAAGGGAAGATATTTGTAAAGGCAAGGGCCAAACCAAAAACCGCCCCCACTCTCATCATCATCGAGTTGATTCTGGCTCACAGTGACCATTTACAGCAGGATAGAACTGGCCCAGAGGGTCTCCAAGGCCATAGAACTTTATGGAGGCAGACTGCCTCATCTTTCTCCCACAGAGCAGCTGGTGGGTTCAAACCGCTAACCTTTTGATTAGCAGCCAGATACCTTAATCACAGCACCACCAGAGCTCCTTAAAGCAACAGCGGTAAAGTTGAATACACATTAACTTTTGCAGATCAACAGAGGCTTTTCTCTTGTAGTTTATAAAAACGTTACCCTAGACCAGGTTTGCTCGTCTGATAGAGCCTGGTGGAACAACTGAGACTATGACCCCTAGCTGCCCTTCAGGTCTGGAACTGAACCCACTCCTGGGACTTCCAGCCAAACAAAACACAGGCATATGAGTTGAACATTTACCTGAGGTAGGTAGATACACTCCTTGGAGAGAACAATCATGGGAGAAAGAAGGGCTGTGTATGCACAGGGAGACAGACAGCTCAGGGGGCAGGAGGGGATGGAGGGAAGGACACAGGGAAGAGGTGTCTATGGGGAAGAAGTGAGAGGGGAGCTGTTGCATTGTGGGAAATTGTAGTCAATGTCATGAGACAAAGTGTATGTGAACTGCTGTATGGAAAGTGAATTTGCTCTGTAAATTTTCACCCAAATCACAATAAAAAAAAAAAAAAAAAAATTCCCCTAGCTGGTTGATGGCATTCTTTAGTTCTATAACTTTGGGCAATGTAATTAGTTTCTTTCTCCAACCTTTTATTATGAAAAATTTCAAACATATAGCAAAGTTGAAAGAATTTTATTGGGAACATCTAAGTACCCACACCCTGGATTTTACCAGTTACATTTTTCCTGTATTTGCTTCATCCAGTATCTACCCATATGTTTGGTTTTTGTATTTGGTCCATCCAAAACGTTAGTTGCTAAGTCACCTTTTGGATTACTTGACCCAGTCATTGGACAGGACTTAAGTCATCAAAGCAGATGAACTAACTGTACATGTGACGGAATACCAGGCAGCCATGTTACCGACCTGAGAACAATTTGTTGTATTATCTCTGCCTTAGTTCCATCCACATTTTCTCAGTGTCTGCATGTTCCATATCATTTTCTGAGTGTTCTTTTCACACCGCAGTAACCAAAGATGGGTATGTGGACCTAGCAGACGCACTGTTGCCTGTTTTGTAGTGTGTTGTAACTATTTATGAGAGCAGCGATCTTTGTGTCTTTTAAATGACAGCACTTTGCTTTGAGTTACCGTCTGGATCTCTGGTTTCAGGAGGCGATTTGCACTATCACCTTTCCCAGCACGGGGTGTTCTCTGAGAAGGAGATGCGGTTTTATGCTACGGAAATCATCCTCGGGCTGGAACACATGCACGACCGGTCCGTTGTTTACAGAGATTTGAAGGTAAGGAGAGCTCCCAGATTCCTTCTCTTGACTCACCCTGTGCAGTAGCTGTTGGGATCATCACGCTTCTCTTTTCCAAGGTCCCATCACTTCCTCCTAGCCCTTGTCTCAGCCCCGATGAAGTCATTATACCTATGTGATGATGATCTCATCTCTTAGACTCTAAGCCCCGCAGGGAGCAGATCCCCTGTCCATCCTAGTCATTATAACCGCAGTGCCTCGTCCAGAGCCCGGTGAAGCACATGCACTAAATTCAAACTCTTAATTGTTAAGTTAATGAGAAGTCAGGTAGGAGGTTCTTGGTGCTGCCCATTTTATAATTGATTATAATTCACTGAATGCCCACCAGGCCAGTGATTTGGCCACAGCTTGGTGTTAGAACTGAGGGTGTATAGAGATGAACAGGAACAGAGTGTCTGTTTGACACAGGAGCAGGCAGCCTTTCCTCCCATCACACGAGACATAAGGTCACCAGGAGTTGGAGCTGATGCCACGCTAACTACCAGCAAGAACGTTAGCTGTGGTCCAAGGCACAGAATGCTTCCCTGAGGCAAGGCAGTTAGGGGAGGAGTTGCTGATTAGCCTGCAATGTGCTCCCCAAAGGCTACTCACGTGTCACCTCCTCTCGTTTTGAGATGGCCTTGAAAAGCATTAATAGATTTGCAGAACTTCTAACGACATAACCCCGATTGCCATCCTTAGGTTTCCATTGCTGTTCTCTTTAAAAACTCACTGAACTCAACAATAATGCAATAGGGCTATTCTGAGATTTTCATTCCAAACTGTGGTGCTTGGTCCTGGGTTCTGCATTAAGGAGGGAGGTAGGAGTGGGCTCAGTATGTCTGAGGGTGCCACTCAACTTGCTGTGAGTGCCAGTGACTCAAAGATAGATATGAGATAAAAGAGAAAATGACAAATTACAGAGATGATCATGCAAATACATAACTGTATAAAACCCCCAAAAAACAAACCCACTGCTGTCGAATCGGATCCGACTCACAGCGACCCCTCCTTGGGTTTCCGAGGAGGTATCACTACAGAAGTAGAATCCCCAACCTTCCTTCCGAGGAGTGGCTGGTATGTTTGACCCACCAGCCTTTTGGCTAGCAGTCAAGTGCCTTAGGCACTTTGCTACCAGAGCTCCTGACAAATGCCTTAGGCATAATAATAAAAAAAAGAGTGACAGTTTCCCAGTTGAGTGAGAAGATTCCAGAATACATGTTTCAGATTCTTTCTTGAATGGTCCCACAGAGACCAACTGGAATGTACAGACTGCATTCCTGTGTCTAAAGAGCGAAGATGTTTCAGTCCACTTTTCAAGGTTACTTGCTAAGAGTCTGAAAAATCTTTTTTTTTTTTTGTTAGGAAGAATTATTCCCTAAGTCTTCCTTTGGGCACCAAGAAGGGGGAAAGAAAAAATGTACTTTTATGGAACTAGAAATAATGAGACATTGGTTCGCTCATGACATTTTATTTCCCTGTGTGAGTTTTACAGAAGAATAAACTACGTGATGAAGGCCCATGAAGCACTAATGTAATACATTTTCATTTAAATCTGTAACCGGTCTCTAATCATCTTTATGCTATGTTTTTATTTTCTAAGCTATTTAGTAGGTACTGGTATTATCTAATTTCTATTCAAACTTAATTCAGTCACTCATGATTATTCATGCTGCAATTTTAGAATAGCATGCCATTATTTTTATTTCAAGCAAAACAGTAGTTGATCCCTAGCAGAAAAAAGAAATATTATTAAGACAACTGTAATTCAATGTATGTTGGGGAGAGGAGCTTTATTTTCCATGGCTATGATGACCAAATCTAATCTTAATGGGTCCACTTCATCAGAGTCGGGGGCAAAATCACATTTGGCATTTGAGAGGGCCTTATGTTGACTACGTGCTAATAAACAGAACTGACATTGATCAGGATTAGTGTGGCACTGTGGGAGACTTTGACTTCTCAGGGCAGGGATCTGTACACTCTTTCAAGGTCCCTTTCTGTTCTGTGCACCCAGAGGTCCTTGAGGTTCACATAAGCCCAGCACCGGTGGACTCACTCCCCGTGTCGAGAGCCCACTGCTCTCTGCATTGCATGGCTTGATACAAGGATGAGGAGAAAAGGCTTTAAGTCTGATGTACTGTGATCATAACCCTCCAGCTCACCTCCCCTCTGTTTGGTTTTCTAATGAGTCAATCCTTTTGTCATTACTTCTTTGCTGCTGAAGTAACATCAAAGACACTCTTCTCAGTACACATTCTGCTTTAATGTGATGGATGCTCTTGAGTTTATAATTAATGTGGAGGAACAGATGATGCCAAAATCATGACTAAATATCAAGTGTCTGTCGCTGTGGACATTCTCAGGGCCTTTGTGACATCTTGGGGACTTTCATCTCTTTCTGCACAGCCCGCGAATATTCTCCTGGATGAAAACGGCCATGTCAGGATATCAGATCTCGGTCTTGCCTGTGATTTTTCCAAAAAGAAGCCACATGCGAGCGTGTAAGTGTGCCTTGGTCCTGTTCAGTGTCGTTTCTCTAATGCAGTTCCTTGGTGTTGTCTGAACTGCCCTTGCTGTTTGCTTCGTTTCTCTTCCCTGGTCAGCAAGGGTATTTCCAGAAGTGATGAAGATGGATGAGGTGTGGGGGGAGTTAATAACATGGGGGGCTTTCTACTACAGTGTCTAAGCAGAGCAGGGGCGGACCCACAAGGTGGGGGCAAGGTGGTCATTGCAATGAGTAGAGGACATGGAAAAAGATGTATTCTTGGTGGCTGTGTAACCCTACTCAGTCAGTTAACCTCTTTGATCCTTGGTCTCTTCATTTGTAAAGTGGGGATAATATGAAACCCCTCCTGCTTGTCATGGGGATTCATGCAAGAACCCCTGGGCCAAGTAAGGGGCAGAGCTGATTGCACAAGGCTCTCCCAGGAGGGTGCTTACGGTCATGGGTCACTCCACACATACTCCTCCTTTCCTCTCAAAAAGGCCTTCTTTTTTTTCCCCTTCAGCAAACAAGTTAGAAAGCTTTATTATTATTATTATTAAGGAAATAAATCGTGTACTGGCAGTTCACTCTTTTAACTTGGGTCCTGTGGTTACATTTGAGCCTGGTATCCGTCCTCTAAATTACTGTGCAGTGTTAGCACAATGAGACCACAGCACTCAGCCAGGACCTTGCACCTCGGGGACACTGAACTGCTCTGAGGTGGCAGTGCTTGGCTGGTCTGTGTCGAACCTGGCCTGACGACTTCCTTGATGCCCAGGTGTGGCAGTATGACAACAGGAATGGAAGACGGCTCTCTCTGGGCTCTGCAGAAACAGAATGATGCACACCTGGTTTTACTTCTTACCCTGTCAGCATCTGTTCACCTAGGTGTAAAATATGGGCTTGGATGCAGTTTGAAACATGACTGACTCTGGCCTTACTTTTTCCTTTCAAGTGTGTTGTTTGCAGAACTGAGTCTGTTAAACTTACATTTTTGTAATACACCCTGAGCTAACGTTCATCTCCATCTTGAATGGTCTTGAAGAAACTCCCAGAGGTCCCAGCCATCCATAGAAGATAGAGACCTTCTTCTGTGTAACTCGAAGTGAAGTGGTTCTGAGTTGCAGCATTTCAGGAGGGACTGGGTGAGATCAGGCCTTTGAAAGCTCTGGGCAGATGTGCGTAGCAGGCAGTACCAGTTCTATACCCATGCTTCTCTCTGCCCGCCAGACCTGGGAGGTGGTGATAAAAGCATTAGCACGTTGCTAGCACTTGATCATGCTGAGACCAGAACCTGTGATTGTATCAGCTTCTCCCAAGGAGTCCAGCGGACGGTTTTAAGAGAGTCATTTGAATTTTTAATGCTACAGCTATTTGGTATGCTAATTTCATCAATTTCACATAGTCCTAACTAAATATGAATCCGAGCATTCATAAAAGTTTATCTTCCAAAAGAATTAACTTTCAGAAAAGGAGTTATTTATTTCTGTCCAGGGTCAAGCCTGCTCTTCTCTCTAAGTCACATGTCAGGTCTGAAAAGTGGTTGTTCTCTTGCCTGCTCTGGAAAGCCCAGCATTTGAACAGCATCTTTAGTGGCATAGGATGGAGAAAGCTGATGTTGTTGTTGTTGTTATGTGCCATCGAATCAGACCCGACTCATGGCAACCCCTCGTTGGGTTTCCAAGGCAGTATCACTATGGAAGTAGATTGCCCAACCTCCCTTCCAAGAGTGGCTGGTGGGTTTGAACCACCAACCTTCTGGTTAGCAGTCAAGTGCCTTAGGCACTATGCTACCAGAGCTCCTGGAGAAGGCTGATGGCCATGTTTCTAAAGGATGATAAGTGAAGCCACTGTTTGAAAAGGGTAAGTCCACAATGAAATTATTCATGTTTAAATAAAGGAGGTGTTTTGAGGCTAAGAGCAAAGACTTTGGAGTCAACAGACCTGGGTCTGAATAAGCCATTCACGTTGTGTAGACCTCATCCTTCTCCACTGTAAAGAGGAGATAATGATATTTGCCTTAGTGGTAGTTGGGAGGGTTGAGTCAACTAGCTAAGGAATTCATCAAGTATTTAGTGAATGTTTACCATGTTTCAGAAATTGGCAGTAGAGCAGTGAATGAGCAGAGAGAACCCTCTTGGAACTCACAGGTCGTAAACTATGTCCATGAAGTGCCATGAGAGTGTGTGTGTGTGTGCATGCACACATGCACACATCTGTATGGATGTGTTGGGGGGTAGGGCAGTAACCACAGCCACATTCATTGTTGTATTAGTTCAGTATCAGCTGCATCCCAAGCATGCTCACTGAAGGGCTTTGCATATGGTCATTATCGTCACAGAAACCCCATAGTTCTAAGTAGTATTATTCACCTTTTATCATATGCAAATTGAGGCTCAGAGAAATTAAGAAACCTGAACAAGGTGACTTGGCTGGCACACCGTGGGACTAGAATCAGAACTAGGGCTTCTGTGGTTCCAAAGCCTAGGCTCTCTGACTCTACCAGTGAACTCCCCAAGACCATGCGGTGATCTCCTTTGGACTTGACTCAAACACTTTTTGGCCAGAATTTCACTCTGAACTTGGTTTCCCAGGTCTTTTTGGAACTGTAACTGTGATCCCAGGCCAGCCAATCTACAAAGCAGTATCATAGTTGAGGTTCCTGACTTAATTCATTCAAGGATGGATCACAAATTACTGCAAACTAGCAGTGAAGTAGAGTGGAGCAGAAAGAAAAGTGAAAGGAGAAATTCTGGAGTGGAGCAGATTGTCAGGGGCTGATCGGAATGTACAGGTCTGTCCTGGAGGAAGTGCAGCTGGAAAATGCTCCTTGGAAGCGAGAATGGCCAGACTTCATCTCACCTACTTGGGTCATGTTGTCAGAAGGGGCCATTCCCCAGAGAAGGATGTCATGCTTGGTAAGGTGGAGGGTCAACAAAACGGGAAGGCCCTCAGTGAGATGGACTGACACAGTGGCTGCAACATTGGGCTCAAGTACAGCAAGGATTGTGAAGATGGCGCAGGACCAGGCGGTGTTTCATTCTGTTGTACGAAGGGTCACTGTGAGTCGGAGCCAACTTGATAGCACCCACAACAACGACTTGAATACTAGCTTATTTTATGGAAGGATGCTAAGCCGTGTCCCATGTCACACTATCTTCACATGTTCACGTTTCTCCCGACATTGACAGTCATAGGACTCCTTAGCAGCACCAGTCAGGGAGCAGTAGTAGCTGCCGTGCAGGGGCTGGTGAAAGGTCACAGAGGGTGTGGAAGGTCACAGTGGGTGGCCATCTGCTGTGCCTCCTTTCATGTGTCCAGAGTGAGCTTGGAGAATGATTGGCATTCACTTGGTGTAGTTCCCCTGGCAGAATTATTTCCATTCCACAATTTTGTTTTGATTCTGAGAATTACAGGATCATAGGCTTGAAGGGTCACCACAGAGGTCTCTCCAGGTGATACCGACATTAAACCTTCCTCAAGAGTGCTTGGCCACTCCTATGATGTTGGCAAAACTGGAGATCCATTTGCAGAAAAGTGAAACAAGATCCGTACCTCAGACCATACACAAAAGCTAACCCAGATGGATCAAAGACTTAAATGTGAAACCTGAAACTATAGAGTTCCTCAAGGAAAATATAGGGGCAAATTTAGGGGCCCTAATTTATGACATAAATAGACTGTCAAGCATAACCCAAAATGCACAAACAACTGAAGATAAACTAGATGAATAGGACCTTCTAAAAATTAAATTTGTATGTGCTTCAAGAGACTTCTCCAAAAGAGTAAAAAGATAGCCTATAGATTGGAAAAAAATATTTGGCAATGACTTACCTGACAAGGGACTTATTTCTAAAATTGATAGAAAACGCCAATACCTCAACAACAAAAAGATTAACAATCC
>NW_006921784.1:427063-432881 GCF_000298275.1 Orycteropus afer afer
GGATCAGTTCTTAGAGCCTGTTAGCACTGTTTCTAAGCCTGTGTAAATTGAAGATTATAGTAAAATTAGACTAGACATACAGATTCCTGCCATGGTGTGGGTTGTCCCTGTGGGCCAGCACTGTCCTGAGCCCATTGTATCGTTTATGAATATAAGCAGGACAACCCATTTCTCTTTGTCCACAAAACCCAGAAGACGGTGATGAAGGCGTGTATGATTTGCTGACACGTTACAGTTTGTAGGCTAGCACCTGTGGTCGTGTAAGCTCAGCACCCCTGAGAGAGGTGTTGTTTGGTTACCTGTCTGACTGATGAGGAAAATGAGGGCAGGATGGTGAGCTCGCAGGGCGTACGGAGAAAGGCCCTTCTGCAGGGGCCCTTTTGAGCTGCGTCGTTCAGAGTCTTTGCCACCATTCGCTCTCCGAGATGGAACCTCGCATGCTCAGCTCCTCAAGGAGGCCTGGAGGATCTGGAACAGGCAACTCTAAGAGTTGCAGACACCATACATTATGCATAAAGCAGTTGCCCTTCTAACTGACTTCCTCCCTCCCTAAAATTTATCTTCACGTTTGCTTCACTCAGCCCTTTGGCCGGTTGGCAGCTTTTAAAACATGACCTTAGGTTTCTCCATCCCAACACGTGTCCGCTTGTTGCTCCCACTCCTTGGCTGCTCCCCTGGGGTTTGTTCATTGACTGAGACTTAAGGAAGTAGCCTCCACCATGAGCACCTGAGAGATGAGGTTCCCAGCATAGGAGGATGACCTCCAGGGAGCGGACGTCCCCATGTCGCTAAGGTTCAGAGTGCTGTGGCGAAGGCACCCGTTTGCCGGCCTTTCCCTCGCATTCCTCCGCCTCCTCCAGCCCCACGTGTCCCCACATGGGTCTACACAAGGCCTCTTGGAAGGGCAAGAGGTGGATGGTCTGTTCTTTGTGGCCGCAGCAGAGCAGGACTAATGAAATTCAGGTTTCACCTCCTAGACTATTGGGCCACCAAGTTTGATATGGATTTCATATGGTAATTCATTTATTTTAATTCACACACTAATTAAAGCAGAAAAGCTCATTTTCCCATTGGATGTATGATGAGTCGTGTTTGTGTTGGAGCATATTTGTCCATTCCTCTTGCTGAAAGTCGCTGCCATGTACTGAATGATGCCAGAAGCTCTTGAGGACTGTCAGTGTAAGCCAGGAACGTTCTGATAACGACATGTGCATGTCCTTCCCTGCAGGGGCACCCATGGCTACATGGCTCCCGAGGTGTTGCAGAAGGGGACGGCGTACGACAGCAGTGCTGACTGGTTCTCCCTGGGCTGCATGCTCTTCAAACTCCTGAGAGGGTGAGTGAGGCGGGCCCTTTCACTGTTGTCAGCATGACATGTCCTTAAACCAAAATCCAGAGTATTTAGAAATTATTTGACCCTAATATTGTTTTGGGGTACCTGGGTGGTGCGAGGAGCCCTGGGGGAGTGCGGTGGGTAAGCACTCAGATGTGAACAAAAGGTCAGCAATTCAAACCCACCATGGGAGAAAGATAAGACAGTCTGCTCCTGTAAAGATTGACAAACTTGGGAACCCCCTGGAGCAGTTCTACTCTGTCCTATAAGGTTGCTGTGAGTTAGAATCGACTCAGTGGCAGCGAGTTTGGTTTTTTTGGGTTTGAGTGGTGCAAAAAGTTGATGTACTCAGCTGCTAACCAAAAGGTTGAGGTTGGAGTCTACTCAGAGGTATCTCAGAAGAGAAGCTTGGCACCTACTTCCAAAAAATCAGCCATTGGAAACCCCAACAATCAGCCATTGGAAACCCCAACAATCAGCCATTGGAAACCCCAACAATCAGCCATTGGAAACCCCATGGAGCACAACTCTGCTCTGACACATGTCGGGTCACCATGAGTTGGAATCAACTCATTGGCAACTGTTTTCATTATTTTTAAATATTATTTTAAATCACACAGTGAGTGACCTCTCAGTCAAAAAAAAAAAAAAAACAAATTCACTGCCATCGAGTCACCATTAACCTAAAAGATAAGCATTCTTTCTGTCTTATAGCACTGGGAGTTTGTTTTCCAAAAGCTTATAGGTAAAAGGCATGGTTTAGTGTTTTTGTTCCATGTTCCATGTGTGTCACCTAGTTAGTTCTGACTCATAGTGACCCTATGGCACAGAGTAGAACTGCCCCCATACTGTCTCCTTGGCTGCCATCTTTAAGAGAACAGATCGCCAGGTCTTTTCTGCCATGGAACGGCTGGTAGGTTTGAACTGTTGACCTTTTGATGAGTGGCCGAGTGTTTAAACATGGTGCCACTAGAGCTCCTTTTTTGTTCCATACCTTGTAGGAACTACAACACCTTTGAGCTTAAAATTAAGATTGCTGTTAGATATTTCTACTAATAAGCCATGCTCTGGGAATAAGTGTTGTTTTGAGATGTGGATAATTGGAGAGGGTTAGGGTTAGGGTTTTTTCAGAAGCCATGTTCTGGGAATAAGTGTTGTTTTGAGATGTGGATAATTGGAGAGGGTTAGGGTTAGGGTTTTTTCAGAAGCCATGTTCTGGGAATAAGTGTTGTTTTAATGTGTGGATAACTGACGAGGGTAGGGTAATTTTTTTCCCTTAGAAATTAATTACTTATCATTGTCTTGTAGGCTTGAAGCATTTTGAGGGTTAAAATTTTGGAGGGTTGGGTTTTGAAGGCCCAAAGTAAACTCATTTCAAAAGTTTATATGTAAATATGCTGAAATTAACTTGTGTGTCTTTCAAAGCTAATATTTTGCTTGATTCTTGTTCTAATCTACCAAACATAATGGAATAGTGGGGGTAAGATCAGGAAACCAGACCACTTTCAAAGTGTGTTCTGAAACTGAGCACTTGACAGTTATGTTAATGTTTTTGTTCATTTATTTTTAGTCATTTTTTATCAGGACCTTAAGTTTTTTAAGATGTTTTTGATTTTCTTCCTCACAAAGGTACAAAAAAGTGTTGTACATTAAAATTTTCTAGTCAAGACTTTTCCTTTTATTATTTCCCTTATACACACAGTCCTGTTTGTTTGCTCAACTGTTCACACGTCCATCAGAAAGCTGGATTGAGCACGTCTGGGTCTTTGTATGGTGTCTAGCACATTCTGGAGAGAGGTTGAGTTCCATACCTTCCCCCTCAACTTATCTCTGGGCACCCACACCAGTTCCGTAGGACCGCGATGATCTAGTTGTGCTCTGCTCACTGTTCACTAGGGAGCCACAATTGTATTATTGCCTAGAGAGTCAGGTCCTATTATCCCTTAATTGAATTATTGTATTTGTGGAGCCTGGATGGCCTTATTTCATGTCATCAGACTCACTGACCTAATCAGAGAGTTTATGCAAAACAAACAGCAAACCACTTCTATGCAGAAGATGCTCTTATTCGCAGTTGAGTCTCTGTGCACACAGGGAGTGGATGGGAAAAACACCACCAATCTTTGTTTTCAGTCCCTTCTGTTTAGCGTTATCCTTAGCATTGTGGTTGAAGATCCAGCGTCCATACTTGCAGACTTGTGCTGTGACAAAACTCTCCATGTGGCAGCAAAACTGTGGAATGCATTAGGTTGAGATAAAAAACATCCGCAAGGGACTGCAAGGGTTGTGTTCAGGGCTGTGTTTGTTTCTTTATTTAATTTTATAATTCTGTCTATTTTTAATAATATATAGACTGGAGGGAATCTGGAATAACACTGTTTTTGAAAGATCTGTGGGTTTTGTTGAATTATTAACTCTGCATGTTCCATCAGTGTGGTTTGTGGCTAGTAAAGTGAATTTAGGTATATTTGGCCATAATTCATGTTTGGAGTACTGAATTCTTGTTGTTAGTTGCCATCGAGTTGGCTCTGACTCAGTCCCTTTTCCCCAGGGCTTTGAACCAGTTCTTCCCAGTTCAATCACGGCCAAAAAAGCAAAACCAGAATGATCCCCAATTTTTCAAATGTGTTTGGACCAGAACTCTAACTGTACAGGCAAAATTAAAAGTAGATGCCCTGCTGGAAACTTAATCTCCCTTGTAGAAAATAAGGGCAGCATGCACACTGCACAGCAAGTAAATCTCTGGACCAGCAGAGTCAGAAACAGTGATGCCCGGCTCAAAGATGGCGGCCAGGAAAAATGTTTCAAATGTGTGTTACTTTCCCCAGTCCGGGCAAATGAGCCAGGTCCCACATCAGGCCCCTAAAGGGGCTCACTATGCCTCTTCTGAGTCTCTCATTCATTTTCAACGATCCATAATTTTTCCTGTTTTGGTTATCATTCCACTTCACCCAAATTGTTCCAATTTCACTATCTGAACCATGACTGAGCTGATTCGAACCAGTTTGAAGCCCTTCTTCTCCTTCCTTCTCACATCTGTGCACTGAGGTTGAACTAGTGGTTGCTAAGGATCTTTTTCACTCCTCCTCTCTATGATGTAATTTTTGCACCAAGCAGCATCCCACTGCTTCTGCTGAAGCGCTTTCTGTACCCCTGGCTTTGTATTGACACCCTACAAAAATACCGCGAGCCATGGGGAAAAGGAATCAGGGTGAGAGAATGTTGCTGTGGCTTAAGAAGGTGTTTTTTTTTTTTTTTTTAACTTTTCATTCAGAATTTTTTTTTTTTTTGATTGTTGAAAATGTATGCAGCAAAACTTGGCACCAATTCAGAAGTTTCTCCATGTACAGTTAGTGACATGGATTTCATCAAGTTGTACAACAATTCTCACTTTCCTTTTCCTAGTTGTTCTTCCCCTAACAACATGAACTCACTGCCCCCTCGGTTTCCTGTCCGACCTGTCCTGCTGCTGTTTGCAGTTTGATCCCACAGAGATGGTTCTTCACAAGAACACAGCGGTCAAGCCAGGCGTTCTTTAGTAATTAAGCTAAACTGTTGTTTGGTTTTAAGATGACTCCAGGGAGTATTTTTGGTTCAGGGGTTAAAAATTATGGCAGGCAACAGATTCAGGCATTCGTCCATCCTCCATGGCTTCAGAAAGTGTGGAATCCATGAGAACTTGAAATTCTGATGTACATCTTCCCCCCTTTCGATCAAGATTCTCCTATAAAATCCCTGATCGAAATTGAGACAGTGTTTTGCATTCCTGGACTTGTGGTGATGAACTAAGCTGTTCATCCGCCAGTCCTGCTTCTGGGTGCTGGGCACCACTTCCATTTCAGATCTCTGTCACGTGTTCAGTAGCATGTGTGTGTGAAGATATGTCCATGTTGCAAATTTGTGGGGTTGTCATCATGATCCTCCATCTAGATTTAAGATATCTGCTCAGGAAAAGAATTGATGTGACAGTGGTCTTGATCTTGAGCTTCTTACCACTGCGTGTCTGTGCCTGAAGGTGCACCTACGGAGGAAGCTTGTGTGGTGGCGGGTGCCCACACGGACGTGGCTCTGAGGGCACTGGAGCCCTGCCTGGGGTAACTGAGGTTGTTCCATGCAGGAGAAAAAGGCAATGTTTATAAATATTTTGACAACTCTCAGCTTAGGTTCAAAATGCATATTTTGTGTAATGTGCTATCTTTTTGGTATTCTAAAATTAATTTTTAAATAACTTTTGATTGTGATTTGGTTGAAAATTTATAGAGCAAATTGCTTTTCCATTCACTAGGTCATCCATGTTTGTTTTGTGACGTTAATTGTAACCCCTACACTATAACAGCACTCTTCCCCCCACACACCGTGTTGACCTTTTCCACTTGCCCTTCTTTCCTATCCCTTCCTGCCTTCTGAGTTTTATCCCCATGCAAACGCTGCCCTCTTGATCTCATATGTTTGGTTGTTCTAAGGAGCACATACCTCTCTGTTGTC
>NW_006921784.1:434266-441384 GCF_000298275.1 Orycteropus afer afer
TTCTGTCCTATAGGGTCGTTAATGAGTTGGAATGGAGTCAACAGCACCCAACAACACAGCAACCATGTGTGTGTGTGTGTTGTGTGTGTGTTTTTCCCCATAATTTATCATACTGTGAAAGATGCTCTAAATTTGCCAGTCTCCTCCTCTGTCTGTCATACAGAAAGCCACAGCTGACCAGGGCACGTGTGAGTTTTGTACCCACCAACGCTCCCTAATGCAGTCAGAACGCCTTCTGTGCTGTTGGGAGAAGGAGGCCCCACGTGGGGAGCTGTGGACAGCCCTGTTACTGTCTCCTATTTGCAGGCCAGCGCAGGGAGCAGCTGTGGATCAGGCAGGGGCTATGAGCACCACGTGCCTCCCTCAGAAAGGAGATCATCACCACTGTAGGTTTTCTCTAGCATTTTCCAAAATAGAAACAGGCTCTTTGGTTTTGTTCACAAAGAATAATCAGGAATACATTGGAAACAGATGTGCACTGCGATGTTCACTGGCCAAGCCTCCTCAGTCTGTAGCCTGGAACTGAATAGTGCAGAGCGCTTCCGACAGCTTCTTAGGGAGCCGGACACAGAATAAGCTATATTTATAAAATGGGATTTGTACTGCTAGGGCCCATGTGCTGGGAATGTTTTTGGCACCACTAACTTTAACTCCGGTCCTCTTGCAAGCCTCCCTCTGGTCTCATGAAAGACTTTTTAAATTTAGCACAGAGCATTTCTGTCCGAACACAGCAGTCCTTCTCTACAAGTGTCAGGCCCAGCCCTTTCCTTCCGGCATCAATCGGGCCAAGTGCCCAGAGGTCAAGAGTAGGAGCGGACACTGCTGGTTCTGCACACAGGATTCAGATCAGAGGGGTTTGCTGAAATGCAAGGAGGTCTTTGCTTCACCCCCTCGTACACATTAAAGAGAGAAATGTGCGGAAATGTACTCCACTGCTAGCCAACAGGTTGGGAGTTCGTGTCCAACCAGAGGGACCTCCAAAGAAAGACCTGGCAATCTCCTTCTGATAATCAGCCCTTGTGATCTCTGTGGACACACGTGGGGTCACCATGAATCAGAACCAACTCAATGGCAACGGATTTACCTTAAGGAGCACTGAGGAGTAGAAACAGCTAAGTGTCGAGGAGAGGGACTAAGGTTTAAGTAAGAGTTAGCAAAGTTTTTATTCCCTTTTACTCATAAACATGTTAATGTATGTGATGTGTGTACTTTGCACGTAAGAGAGTGATACAAGTATGATAGGTATTTTCAATGCTAGTCTCTTAAATAGTAAATTTGTTGTTGTTGTTGTTATGTGCCGTCGAGTCGGATCTGACTCATGGCGACCGCTCCTTGGGTTTCCGAGGCAGTATCACTACGGAAGTAGATTGCCCAACCTTCCTTCCGAGGAGTGGCTGGTGGGTTTGAACCGCCAGCCTTCTGATTAGCAGTCAAGTGCCTTAGGCATTATGCTACCAGAGCTCCTAATAATAAATTAATAAGTTGCTAATGTTTATTTTCAATATTCTGTTTGTTTTTAAAATGCATTCATTGTATACTTTTCTCCTTGGAAACAATTAGGGTGAAGAAATATTCCCAATAAGCATCTGTCTTAAATAGTAGTATTTGCTCACTTAGTGCTAATTTACCTTTTTTTTTTCTCTCTCTACTTTTATTTATTATTTATATTTAATAATGTAACAAATATTCATATGGAACCCTGGTGGCACAGTGATTTAGTGCTTGGCGGCTACCCGAGACATCAATGATAAGAACCCAGCAGCCCTCTGCCTCTGCGAGAGAAAAATGGGGCAACCTGCGTCCATTAAAGACCTTGGAGACCCTCTGAGGGTAGTTCTGCTCCATCCTGTAGGGTCTCTCTGAGTCAGAAGCGACTTGATGGCAATGAGTTTGGTTTTGTTTGTTTTTTAACAAGTATTCATGCACCAGCACCCCCAAATAGCACTTCTCCCTGGCATCTGGCCTCATTTAACCATGTGATTCCCCATCAACCTATCTCCCTGCCTCCCCCACCGGAATTCTTCACGATTGGACTCTCCCCCTGCCCCAAAGAATGCTTCCAAGAGGCAGAAATGACTTTGTCCTTTATTGCATGATAAGGAAGAAAATAAAGCATCAGAGTGCCCTCTCTTGTACAAAAAGAAAATTAGAACATTTAGGACAATGAATGCTCTGACATGGAATGCTGTCTTCAAGAGATGACTGAACGCCCAGCTTGTGTGAGTTAGGATGACGGCCAGGGGAGTCGTGAGGGGCAGGGCAGGACAAGTAGGGTTTTCATTCTCATCGCGATATTGATACATTCAACATTCTAATCTATTTCGTGAAGTTAGCAGTAAAATGTTTTGCAAAATAGCTTGCCTCAGATTTTGGTCTCATGTATGTTATAAATACAATTATTGGATTAGGCTTTTTCCAGGCAAGTCTCATGCAATGATATATATCCGGTCTTTAATTTTCAAAGACGTAAGCCCTTGGTTTTCTAATTTGCATGTTGAATGGGATCATTTAACAATCAGATTTCCTTTCTAGCTTCCCCAGAGTGCTAAAGACATGGTAAAGAATAAACTATTCATCTTAAATAGTTATCAAGCGAACATTGATTTTATGAAGTGCTGTTACACCTTTATTAATCTGAGAAATAATGACCCCATTAGATACCTACTGTGTACTGGTGTAGTCCTGGCTTCTCACTCCTACATTATTTTCATTGTTCCCTTGCACATACCTGTGAAGTATGTGGCATTGTCCCGTTTTACAGATGAGGAGACGGATTTTTTGTTTAAAACGTTGCCGTGGCGTCGATTCCACCTCATGGCGAGACCGTAGGTGTCAGAGTAGTACTGTGCTCCAGAGGGCTTTCCCTGGCAGCATGTGGGAAGTAGATGGCAGGATTTCCTTCCGAGATGCCTCTGGGTGGACTCAAGCCTCCACCCTTTCGGTTAGCGGCTTTAATGGTTCACACTTCCCAGGGACTCTGAGGAAAGTGATACTGAAGTTTCCCATGACTGGCTCACAGCTAAACAGGACCCCAGCTCTGGGACCCTGAGATGGGAACCCTGAAAGGAATCCGCACTCTGGGCTCGAGAGGATCCGGGGGCGTTGGATTCGTTCACTTCTGTTATCGTTGAGGGAATCTATTACCAAAAATTACTAATTTCTGATTAAGACATTATTGATTCTGGGGGGCTGAGGGGGAATCCTGTCCCACTTGATGAAATTTTGATTTGATCTCTGTTCCTTGGGTTAGGTGAGGGACTAAGATCTGTTTTGCTGAAAATATTAAAAATTGTGTGAAAGTTATTTTAGTTCAAACACTGATTGTTGTTGTTGTTGTTGTTATGTGCCATTGAGTCGGACCCGACTCATAGCGACCCCTCCTTGGGTTTCCGAGGCAGTATCACTACAGAAGTCAATTGCCCAACCTTCCTTCCGAGGAGTGGCTGGTGGGTTTGAACCATCATCCTTCTGGTTAGCAGTCAAGTGCCTTAGGTACTATACCACCAGAGCTCCTCAAACACTGATAAGACATATTTTGTTTTGTTTTTTTAATGTTTTATTGTTTTCAGTGAAGATTCATAAAGCACTTTAAGTTCCCATTCAACCATTTCTGCACATGTGGTCCAGTGACATTGGTTACTTCTTCACAGTGCACAGACATTCTCATTATTTCCATTAATCTAGTTTCCTTGCCCTGCTTACAATCTTATCTTTGTTTTAAAGTAATTGTTGACCATTTAGTCTGACAAAAAAAGAAAAGAAAGAGAGAGACCAAACTCACTGCCATTGAGTCGGGTCCAACTTATAGTGACCCCTCCTTGGGTTTCTGAGGCAGTATCACTGTGAAAGTAGATTGCCCAGTCTCCCTTCTGAGGAGCGGCTGATGAGTTTGAACCGCCAGCTTTCTGGTTAGCAGTCAGATGCCTTAGGCACTACAGTACCACAGCTCCTTTAGTCTCATATAGGTGATTAAAAACATTTTTTTTTTTTTTACACATTCTGTTTTGTGACATTTACTGCAATCCCCACAGTTTCACAGCGTTCTTCCCACTTCCTCCCTACACCCACCCTTCCCCTGCAGTCTTCCTTCCCATCCCTTCCCACCTTCCTAGCTCTATCACTGGGCAAATGCTGTCCCCTTCATCGCATCTGCTTGATTGTTGTAATGAGTGCATCCCCTCCTGGCATCACTGTTCACCTTAAAAGCCTGTCTATTGTTTGGCTGCCAAGTCATGGGGTTTAAGTTCAGTTCCTAGCTTGCAGGGTATCTAAGGGCCAGAGTCTGGGCCATTCCATCAGTCTTTATCAGACCAGTAAGCCTGGTCTTTTGTGTGATTTTGAGTTTTCTTCCACGTTTCCCCCTACTCTACCTGGGACCTCTTATTGTGATCCCTTTCATAGGAGTCAGCATGGGTGGCTGGTCCACATCTAGTTCTTCTGGTCTCAGGATCGTGGAGGCTGGGGTTCTTGTGCCCCATAGTCCTTTGGCCTAACTGTGTCTTGCTTTTATATTTAACTCTTTGCTCCAGACAAGGAGAGACAAAAAGTTGTATGTTAGATGGCCACTCACAAGCTTTTAAGACCCCAGTCACTACTCCCCAAAGTAGGATGTAGAGCATTGTGTCTGGACTATGTTATGTCCTGATCCTCCATACCCAGAGGGTCATTCCATCAAGGTGTTTGGTTGTGACTAAGACATTTTCCTAACTTGGCCCCCTGTACGCTCTCCTACATTCATGGTTGTATTTGTAGCACATGTGAGTACATGGGCGGAGATAGCCTCTGTCAAACCTGTATGTATTCTTGGATGTCGTCTCATTTGCCTTCCCACCCCTTGTAGGTGATTTTTTTTTTTTTTATAGGAGCACAGTGCTCATGGGTGATCATCATTATTTTGTGAGCCACTCTGTTATTCAGCTACAAAATGACCTGAGCTCAAGGGTTAGTTTTGGTTCAGAATTTAAAGAATGTCTCTGGGTAGTAGTTAGTCTCTGGGAGTCCTCCCTTCTCAACCAGCCCAGTAAGTCTGTTTTGTTTGGTTGGTTGATTTTAGGAATGTACGGTTCTGTTCCACACTTTTCTTCCATTCTATCAGGGCCTATGTATTGAGGCCCTGATCAGAATGGTCGGTAGTGGTAGCTGGGCACCATGTAGTTCTGGTCTCACTCAAGATGAAGTCCTGGTCTATTTAGAACAAGACATATTTTTTTGTAATTGACTTCCATTTTCATGATTATCTATTGACTAATTATATCTTTTCTTTCCTAATGACCGCTTAATTGGAAAAGCATATTTTAGTGCCACAATTTCATTTAAATGAGGGATAAGGCAGGTCAAATAAGATTTAAGTCTCTCTGGTAACATAGTGCCTCAGGCATTTGACTGCTAACCAGAAGGTTGGTGGTTCAAACCCACTAGCCACTCCTCAGAAGGCAGGTTGGGCAATCTACTTCCGTAGTGATACTGCCTCGGAAACCCAAGGAGGGTCACTGAGTCGGAATCAACTTGATGACAGTGTTTTGAGAGCTCTGGTAGCACAGTGTCTAAAGTACTTGACTGCTAATCAGGAGGCTGGCAGTTCAAACCCACCAGCCACTCCTCAGAAGGAAGGTTGGGCAATCTACTTCCATAGTGATACCACCTCGGAAACCCAAGGAGGCATCACTGTGAGTCGGGTCTGACTCAACTCGATGGCACATGACAACAACAACAATATATTTGATCACCATCTGTTCTCTGGATGTGATCAATGTTTATGGCTTTTGTATTTCTGTTGTCTCAAATGAACAGTGATAGAAGTTACCTGACATCATGTTTTACTGTATGTTCTCTATTTCTACAGCCACAGCCCTTTCAGACAACATAAAACCAAAGATAAGCATGAGATAGACCGTATGACACTCACCGTGGTAAGGGGATTTAAAATTGCATTCTTCTAACGATAGAGTAGTTTCTGTGGCTCATTCTGTGATAAACAGGATAAAATGGCTCTTTGAAATAAATGCATGCAGACACCGCTCCTAGAAGAGTTTCTAGGAGAAAAGTTAGTGGAAATAGACACCAAGGTTAAAAATCAAGCTTTACTCCCAAAGAGGATGAGAAAGATGCAGGAAACTAAAGAAATCAAATCAAAGTACAAAGTACTGAGATGTGGACGAGTAGGCACCTGGCCCCAGCCTGTTGATTGATTTAGAAAGTGATTAGTAACCTAATTATCATTCTGTAGAGTAAACATTATTTCTTGATGCATCGACAGTTGTGAATACTATGCTTATCCAAGGAATGGACTTTTAAACCTGGTTGGGTGTGAAGGTGGTGTTTCCAAGAATGGGTTTTGGAGATTTTGCTCTTCTCTTCCCCAGAATGTGGAACTTCCAGATACGTTCTCCCCGGAATTAACGTCCCTTCTGGAAGGCTTGCTTCAGCGAGATGTTAGCAAACGGCTTGGCTGCCACGGAGGCGGGTAGGCTGTGGTTTCTACCTTTCAGGACCTTGATCCTTTAAGTGGGGTTGTTCTCCCCCCACCCACCCCATTTAAAAAATAATTCCATAGTCTTTAGAGATCTCAATCTGAATTTGAGTGAAAAAAATAACCACATGAGAAATATAAGTATATTGTCCTTTATGTTTTATAATTAGCAAGTTGAAGAAGCTTTTAACATTTTAACTTTAAAAAATGTACCTTTTAGATGATGGAACTGAATTCTGGTATTTCATAGTCCATCTGGTTGAGTTTTAGTAATGATTGCATTTACAATTTTGACAGTTCAGTGTTCTGCTCAAGGAGCCCTGGTAGTGCAGTGGTTAAGTGCTCAACTGCTAATTGGAAGATTGTTGATTCTAACCCACTATTAGCTCTGCTGGAGAAGAACCAAAACCCACTGTCATGGAGACAATTCCTACTCATATCGACCCTATAGGATAGACTATAACCACCCCATGGGGTTTCTAAGGCTATTGATCTTTACGGAAGCAGACTGCCTCATCTTTCTCCCATGGAGTGGCTGGTGGGTTGGAACCCTCGACCTTTGGGTTTGCAGCCCAATGCTTGATCTGGAGATTTGCTCCTGTAAAGGAAACCCTTATAGGGCAGTTCTACTTGGTCATGTGGGGGTTGC
>NW_006921784.1:442029-455388 GCF_000298275.1 Orycteropus afer afer
TATTAAAAAAAAAAAATCTGATACCATTGAGTCAATTCCAACTCATAGTGACCCTGTAGGACAGAGTAGAACTGCCCCATATGGTTTCCAAGGCTGTAAATCTTCCGAGAAGCAGATGTGTCATCTTTCTCCCATGGAGCTGCTGATAGGTCGGAACCCCTTCCCTTCTGGTTAGCAGGGGAGCACTTACCCACTGCACCCAACAGCTCTCTACTCTCAAAATAGCCTCCCCTTTCTTCCACCCTCTCATAAGAATTAAATGCTAGCTGTGGTTCCTCTGTTGCCTACTTTTGTAGCTTTGAATGAAACACTTACACAGTCATGCCCTGTCCTACCAACTAGAAACAGTATCTGTGCTGCCCACTGTACAGAACAAAGATTGTAACATTCCTGCCTTTCCTTTCAGCATTCTTTCTCTCCCTGGCTATTTCTGTCTGTACATTTTTAAATTTTACATTGTCAAGTGACAATATTGACTCCATTTTGCATTCATATACAATCTCTGTGCTTTGTGCATAGGTTGATTTCAAAAGCTACAAACGAGTCAATATTTGTAATGTCAACATATATGTTGTTCATTGCACATTGTCTACATAGCCTGGTAAGGAACCCTAAGTTGTTTTCTCTTTGTTTTGTTTCTGCATGTAGAGGCCTCAGAGATAATAATCACAGCTGTAGGTTTTGGTCGTTTCCCTGATAGGCCTGTCGTGGGAGACCCCTTCTGCCTGCTCCAGTGAGAGCTCAGGGCTTTGTCTGTCCTGTGTGTCACATCATCCTGGCCTGCATTCCTTTCTACTTTCCTGGTTAGAGTCTACCACTTACCAGATCCCATGCCTTACGTTTTTCTGGGTTCTCCCCCCTCCCTTTTTTTTTTTTTTTTTTTTGCTGTAGAATGTGCTCAGGTAACTTCCTTGGAGAGGAGGTGTGGTAGATAAACTTACCAGGTTCCTATATGTTGAAACTGCTAACCAGAAGGCTGGCGGTTCAAACCCACCAGCCACTCCTCGGAAGGAAGGTTGGGCAATCCTACTTCCGTAGTGATACTGCCTTGGAAACCCAAGGAGGGGTCGCTATGAGTCAGGGCCGACTCGACGGCAAATAACAACAACAACAACATATGTTGAAAAACGTCTGCTGGCACAGAGGTTAAAGCATCCAGGTGTGAACTGAAAGGTTGGTGGTTTGAACCTACCAGCTACTCCACAGTAGAAAGACATGGCAGCCTGTTTCCTTAAAGATTAAGAAACACTATGGTGCAGTTCTCCTCTGCCTTGCAGGGTCGTTATGAGTCAGAATCAACTCAATGAGATGGGATACAATTCTATACTCTTAATGTGGGCAGTTTGTGCAAAGCATGTCTTGTATTTATGAGTGCATTCGTATGGCCATTGCAACTCTCTTTCTCGTCCACAGTGCACAGGAAATAAAAGAACATTGCTTTTTCCAAGGCATCGACTGGCAGCATGTCTACTTACAAAAGGTGCACTGCTCAGGCTCACTTCCATGCTCTCTTGTTGTCCCCGTATTGCTGGCTTCTTGTCTGTGTTCTGTCCCCAAGAATCCCTTCTCTCGGGCCCTTCTGCCCAGGTGCCACTGTGTGCTGAAGGCCCTTTGGGGAAACTCCCTGCCCTATCACGTCCCTAATAGAAACATTTTGAAAATACCTTCTCTGTAAATTGCTGCATGGTGAAATGGAGGTGTTATCTAACTTATTCACATATCTTTGTCATTGAAACCTTTCTTAATTTTAGCTCACTTTCTTGAATTAGCTCAATACCTGTGACTATGTTTGTCATAGATCTATACTTTTGTCACAGACTTATATGTTTTCTAGCCCAGTACCATGTAATTTGAAAATATGCTTGCTTTTATATAGCAGAATTCCCTTTCCTTATTTCATTGCTTTTAATATTCTTATTGACACAAGAAAACACCACAGGTTATTTTTTTTAAATGCAGGTTATCAAATTTGGAGTCATTTTCGTATGACTAAAACTAGAGGACTGATGATGATTTTATAGGAAAACGAAGCTCATCCTTCGGGCCTGCCTCAGAGCTGAAGCTCTGGTTCAGATTAACATGGAGCTTGGAGCCTGTGTCAGGCTTTGGGTCTTCACTCTGCCCCCTTGAGCCTCCATCTCTGGCATCCTCTGAAAGAGCATGCTTTCTAGAGGTTGAACTTGGGGTTGAAGTCTTGGGGACTTCATTATGTCTAATACTTATTGAAGATATTATTTCCCCCTTAATTTTTTCTGTGCTCCCCCGAGGCTGTTCACTGCATGCACACTTACCTGAAATACACAATGTCGTCTGTGTGAGTGTGCGTGAAATGCTGCACAGAGTGGAACTTGTTGAGGCCGTACACCGTGTTCTTTGTATAGCATATTAGGTTGGGACAGGGCTAGAAGGGGCCTCTGTTAACTGTCCCACTCTTTTGTGGGTCTTCCAGTACCCTCCACCCTTGATTCCACCCCGTGGAGAAGTCAATGCCGCTGACGCCTTTGATATTGGCTCATTTGATGAAGAAGACACCAAAGGCATTAAGGTATGCATGTGATGTCTTCCCTTTTTGGGTGGGATGATAGATTTCCCGTTAGAAATCAGTTAAACCTAATGATCATCTTAGGTTGTATTGGGTTGCTCCTAGCATAAGACTTAAAATGAATGTCTAGATCTTTGAAGATGTATACGTCAAAACCCTGCATTATTCAGAAATAATAGACACTTTCTTTGGACTAATCATTTTATCTTCAGTAAGCTGCACAATGCGCAAATGTTTATTGATTTGGAATATTTGTGGTTGAAATAAAGCTTGAATGCATATCAAGACTCTGATATCAAGTACACACCTCACCTAGGGTGCAGGAGCCAGCCATCTTACTTCTTTTAAGACATCTCTGTATTCTGGGATGAAAAGCAAACAGCATGAGTCATGTTGCATCTGTCAATCAAAGGTGCAGTAATCACTGTTTTTTTTTTTTTTAAATATATAATCCTTTGCATTTTTCAAACTTTCATTCCTGTCATTATTTTTTCCAAGTAGAGACAAGGCATAATTACAGATAGTGAGTCATGGTGGAAAATAATCCTCTTTCAGATCCAAGTCAGATTGTGTCATGACATGTCAGGCTCTCGTCTCCCCCACTTTCAAAACTTCCTCACCCCAAGGCTCCCACTCCCTCCTGGATCCTCTCCTGCCTCCCCAGCTGCCTGCATTTCTACCCTTGTTATGGGGGGCCCCTTGCCTTTGAGTCAGTGGCGACCCCATAGGTTACAGCGTAGAATTGCCCCATAGGATGTGCTTGGGAGTAATCTCTATGGAAGCAGATAGCCAGTCTTTCTTCTGTGGTGCCCTGGGTGGGTTCAAACCGCCAACCTTTAATTCAGTTGTTGTTAGGTGCTGCTAAGTCTATTTCAACTCTCAGCAGCCCCTTGTGACAGAGTAGAACTGCCCAATAGGGTGTCCCAGGCTGTCATGTTTACGGGAGCAGATCGCCAGATCTTTTCTTCTGTGGTTCAAGCCACCAGCCTTTCAGTTAGCAGTCAGGTGCTTCACTATTGTGCCACTGGGGTTCTGTTAGAAGTGCAAAGCACTTGGACCATCCAGGAGTCTCTCAGGAGCTCTGGTGGCATAGTGGGTAATGCATTTGACTGCTAACCAGAAAGTCAGCTGTTCGAACTCACCAGCTGCTCCATGGGAGGAAGATAAGGCAGTGTGCTTCTGGAAAGATTTATGGTCTTGGAAACCCAACGGGGATCGTTATGAGTCAGAGTCAACTCACTGGCTGTGGGTTTTTGTTTGTTTGTTTGTTTGTTTGTTTTAGGGACCTCTTACATAAGCCCCTTTCATTTTTCCCAAGTAGCATCAGTCACCTCCAAAAGGTGGCAACACTGTTAAAAAGCATACCAGCAAGATGTAGATCAAAGGGCAATGGCTAAAATGCAGGGGCCTAGCAGGAGCTCTAACCTGAAACCCTGAAACATGCAGAGCGGGAACCAGATAGTGATGGGGCCAGAAATGGGGCCCCAGTGGCGGCAGGAAGAGCTGGAGACTGCTGGGATGGAGGGGAGATATTGAGAGCAACAAGTGCAGATGGGGACTTGGGTAAAGAAGTGGGTGTCAGGTAGAACTGACAGTACCAGGGAGGAGGGGCTGCGGGGTGTGGGTGACTGAGGTGTTCACAGGTGTTCTTGGTGAAGCACACAGTGGAGAGGGCCACAGCCCCAGGGTTGTGGAGGGGAGCTGGCCCAGGCAGAGATGCTATCTGTAGTCTGGAGCAGTGGCCTTCTGTGGGAGACATTTGCATGACCAGTGCTCAGATCTGCATACCCACTAGATATGTCTGTACCCTGAACAGACAGTATGTTTCAGGTGCCTAAGTGCTACAGTATGGCAGTGTTTCAGGGAGTAATACAGCTACACAGTTATTTTAAAAGATTACAGCTGTCACAATAGATTTTTTATCATTGTATGTGCTAACTATCCATCAATGAATGGGTACTAAAAATAAAACTACTATTGTGTGGGCGCCCACAGAAATTCTTGACGTTGAAATGAGCTTCTCATACTTTAAAATTTTGCAAATTAACATCTAGGCTTTGGAGTCAGACAGACTGTGTTCATATCTGCCACTGGGCCGTGTATATAACCCCATGAGCCTCTGGTTTCTCACCTGTTGCCCCTGTAAGTGTGTTAAGTCATGAATATCTTGATTTCTTAAAACAATAAGCTGCTTGATTGCGACCAAGAGCTCTACAAAAACTTCCCTCTGGTCATCTCGGAGCGTTGGCAGCAGGAAGTGACGGAAACCGTGTATGAAGCCGTCAACGCAGACACGGACAAGACCGAGGCCAGGAAAAGGGCCAAGCACAAGCAACTTGGCCACGAAGAAGGTAAGACAGCTAATGTGTCTCCCAACATTTCAAATGCAACGAATTTCCAAAACTTTTTGGAAAAACTAAAAAGGTACGTAGGTCATAAAGTGCTTTGTAGGAAAGGAAAAATATGTCGTACATGTTTTAGCTTCATCTGGCTAGGATGAACTAGGGATAATATTGCAAAGTCTTTAGTCAGTATTATTAAAAATGCATCAGCGTTTCATCAGTATGCCCGCTGCTTTGGAACTTTTCCCAGAATATTAACGTGTCAGGAACAGGGTCAGCTTCATGGCTGTATGACCTGTGCACTGACACAGGCCGCCCAGCTGGATTGAAAGCCCTGCTGCCACCATTTGTAGAGTCTTAACCATTATGCACTGGGCCCTGCAAAGTACATAGCCTGTCCTGGTGGGGAAATAGGCATTCCATGTCATGGTTGAACAAGCTTGATGGACATAATGTCACAGCATTGCACATGGGAAGATCATTGAAATGGCAGATGGTTTGTTACCTATATATTTGTGACAATAAAGAAATGGTTGGGGAAAAAAAACAGATACAAATACACAACTACATCTATATTACAAACTAGTTGTCCTAGTTTTCATTAAAGACTCACCAAATTACATTTTCATTTAAACTAATGGAACACCTATTAGGATTTCCAAAATCTATATCTTCCAGCAGCCATTCTTGAATCACCACATATGGTCATTGGTCATTCTTGATTTCAGAGGAAATAAAAAGCTGCTAAGATTTGCAAGACTGAGAATAGGGGACCAGAGATGTCAATTTGTAAATGATGGTAACTCAAAAGCAAAACAGGTAATAAATGGTGTAGTTACAGAACTTCCAAGTGGAGAGGAAGTCAAGATGGCATCAAGATAGAACGAACTGTTTTAAACTTTGGGAAAATACTAATATATTGCAGGGTAACCTTAAAGAAAATTAACAAACCTTCTCACCAAAATAAAAAAAAAAGAAGATGATAATAAAGGTTCAATAAACACTGAAACAATAACAATGAAGGGAATGATAAGAAAATCTGTAAACAAAGTGAACTCAGCACAGAAAACATATGGAACAAAGAAACCATCAACACCACACTCACATACAAAACCACAGCAAAATGACAGCAATCAGTTCACACCTATCAGTAATTACACTGAATGTAAATAGAATAAATGTACCAGTCAAGAGACAGAGAGCACAAGAATCGATGGGAAAACAGGACCAATCAACATGCATTGAGACACACCTTAGACACAAAGACAAAAATGAGCTAAACATCAAAGGATGGAAAAACATATCAAGCAAGTAGTAACCAGAAAAGAGCTGGAGTGGCCATATTGATTTCTGATAAAATAAACTTTAAGGCAAAAACCTGCACAAGAGACAAGGGAGGCCATTATATGATTAAAGAGTCAGTCCAACAAGGTGACGTAACCATAATAAATATCTACAAACCCAATGAAAGAGCCCCCAAATGTGTAAATATGCTGTGTTTTCTTTCTCACTTGATCCAAGGGTTTTTTTTTTTTTCTTCTATCACCAAGTAGTTTTTAAACAGGGTGTTATGCAGTTTGCATGTGTCTGATTTTTTCGCCTTGATTATCCTGTTGTTTATTTCTAATTCGATTCTATAACAGAATTGAAAGGAGAAATAGACAACTCTACAATAATAGTAGGAGACATTAACATACCACTTTCGATGAAGGGCCAAACAACTAGAAAGAAACTTAGCAGTTAGGGAAGATATGAAAAAACACAATCAACCAACTAAACCTCATAGATATATACAGAACACTGCATCCAACAACAGCATATTATACATTCTTTTCCAGAGCACATGGAACATTCTCTAGAATAGACCATATGTTGGGCCACAAAGCAAGCCTCAGTAAATTTAAAAACATCAAAATACTACAAAGCATCTTCTCAGATGTCAGCTATAAAATTAGAAATAAACAACAGGATAATCAAGGGGAAAAAAAAACAGACACATGGAAACTGAATAACACCCTGTTTAAAAACTACTTGGTGAAAGAAGAAAAAAAAATCCTTGAATCAAGTGAGAAAGAAAACACAGCATATGAAAATCTTTGGGGCACAGCAAAAGCACTTTTCAGAGGACAATTTATAGCAACAAATACACACATCAAAAAAGAAGAAAGAACAAAAATTGACAATGCAACCCAACATCTCCAACAATTAGAAAAAGGACAGCATACAGTCACCAGAAAAAATAAAGAAGAAATAATAAAGATTCAAGCAGAAATAAATGAAACAGAAAAACATTAGAAAGAATCAACAAGACTAGAGGTTGGTTCTTTCAAAGGGTTAATAAAATTGACGTACCACTGGCAAATTTGACAGAGGAAAAGGAGAGAAGATGCAGATAACATGAGTAAGTAGTGAAATAGCTGACATCACAACAGAACCTACTGAAATAAAAGGGAGATAACAGATTACTGTGAAGAACTGTACTAAAAAAAAATTTGAAAACCAAGAAGAAATGGGAAAAAAATTTGGAAGCACACTCCCTGCCACACTGAAGTGAAAAATTTGAACAGACCCATCACAAAGGAAGAAATTGAACAGGTCATAAAAAATAACCTGCAACAAAAAAGTCCTGGCCTTGATGGCTTCACTGGTGAGTTCTGCCAAACATTCAGAGAAGAGTTGACACTAATTCTACTCAAACTCCACCAGAACATAGAAAAGATGGAATGCTCCTGAACTCATTCTATGAAGCAAGCATAACCCTGATACCAAAACTAGGCAAATACACCACTGAAAAGGAAAATTATAGACAAGTATCCCTCATGAATATAGAGGTCAGAATTCCCAATAAAATCCTACCCAATACAATCCAACAACTTAGTAAAAGAGTGATTTATCATGACGAAGTGGGATTCATACCAGGTGTGCAAGGATGATTCAAAATTAGAAAAACAAACAACATAACCAGCCACATAAATAAAACAAAGGAAAGGACCTCATGATCATATCAATCAATGCAGAAAAGGCATTTGACAAAATCCAACATCCATTCTTTATAAAAACACTTAGCAAAATAAGAATAAAAGGGACATTCCTCAATAAAGTTAAGGGTATATACACAAAACCAGTGGTCAACGCTATTCTCAATGGAGGGAGACTGAAAACATTCCCATTCTGAATAGGAACCTGACAAGGATGCCCTTTATCACCATTCTTACTCAGAACTGTATTGGAAGTCCTAGCCAGAGCAATAAGGCAAGACATGGAAATAAAAGGGATCCAAATTGTCAAAGAAGAAGTAAAATTATTTCTGTGTGAGATGATATGATCCTGTACATAGAAAATCCTAGAGACTCAACAAGAAAACTACTGGAACAGCCAAATGGCAGTGTACAAGATTAGCATACAAAAATTAGTTGGATTCTCTGACAGTAATGAAGAGAACTTTGAAAAGGAAATCAGGAAAACAATACCATTTATAATAGCCACCCAAAAGATGAAGTACTTAGGAATAAATCAAGCGAGAGATATAAAAGACTTATACCAAGAAAACTACAAAACTCTAGTACAAGAAGCCAAAAGCGTTTCTTGGAGAGTATCCCATGCTCATGGATAGGAAGACCCAACACTGTGAAAGTGTCAGTACTACCCAAAGTGATCTACAGGTCCAGAGTCCATCATCATTCATTAGGGAGCTGGAAAAACTAATCACCGACTTTATTTGGAAAGGAAAGAGGCCCCAGATAAGCAAAGCACTAATAAAGAAGAGAAACAAAGTAGGAGGCCTCACATTCATTCCCCAATCTCAAAAACTACTGTACAACCACAGTAGTCAAAACAGCCTGGTACTGATACGATGGCAGTCACGTAGACCAGTCGAGCAGAATTGAGAACCCAGGAGTAAATCTATCCACCTATGGACAGCTGATCTTTGACAAAAGGTCAAAATCCATTAAATGGAAAAGAGAGAGCCTCTTTAACAAATGGTGCTGGCAAAACTCAGTCTCCATTTGCAGAAAAATGAATCAGGATCCGTATCTCTCATCATGTACAAAAACTAACTCAAGAGGCATCAGAGACCTCCATTTAAGACTGAGAACTATAAAGACCATCAAAGAAAACAGGGGTAAACTTAGGGGCCCTCATATATGGCATAAACACACTATCAAACATAAGTAAAAACACGCAAACAGCAGAAGGCAAACTAGACGACTGGGACCTCCTAAAAATTAAACATTTATGTGCAATAAATGACTTCACCCAAAGAGTGAAAAGCGAGTCTACAGCCTGGGGGAAAAAAAAAAAAAATCGTAATAGCATATCATGCAAGGGACAAATCTTTAAAATTTATTTTTTTAAAAAAAACAAAAACCCAGCACTTCAACACCTCTATAACAAAAAGAAAAACAATCCAATTAGAAAATGGGCAGGGGACACAAATAGACATTTCACCAGAGAGGATATTCAGGTGGCCAACAAACATATGAAGAAATGCTCATGACCATTAGCCGTTTGTTATTGTTGTTCGGTGCCATCAAGTCAGCTCTGACTCACAGTGACCCCGTGTACAACAGAATGAAACACTTGTCTGGTCCTGCCATCCTCACAGTCGTTGCTGTTCCTGAGCCCGTCATCGCAGCCACTGTGTCATTCCACCTCATTGAGGGCCCTCCCCTTTTTCGCTGACCCTCCACTTTACCGAGCATGAGATCCTTCTGCAGGGAGTGGTCTCTTCTGACAACATGACCAAGTAGGTGAGATGGAGTCTGGCCATTCTCACTTCTAATGAGCTTTCCAGCAGCTCTTCTTCCAGGACAGATTTGTTCATTCTTTTGCAGTCTGTGGGGGTATTTTCAGTAGTCTTTGCCAACACCGTAGCTCAAAGGCATCAACTCTTCTTGAGTCTCCCTTTCTTGTGCATAGGAGGCAATGAAAAATACCAATGCTTGGGTGAGGCGCACCTTAGTCTTCAAAGTGACATCTTTGCTTCTTCATACTTTAAAGCAGTCTTTTGCAGCAGATTTTCCCGGTGCAGTATGACATTTGATTTCCTGACTGCTGTTTCCATGGGTGGAATTGGTGAGTAGCAACTGGAATCTCAGTAGGTTGTGAGCAGTCGTATTGGTCTCTCCCCATCCGGAGCAAAGAAGGGTGAAGAAAATCAAAGACACAAGGAAACATATTCCAAAGGACTAATGGAGTATGCCGACCTCAGCTTTCATGACCCTGTGGCCAGAAGAAGTAGATGGTGACTGGCTACCACTGCTGACCACTCTGAGAGGGATCTCAATGGAAGGTCCTGAATATAGTGGGAGAAAACTATAGAACAAAACTCAAAATCATAAAAAAAGATCAGCCTTACTGATCTGATAAAGACTGATGGAATCCCTGAGACTGTGGCCCCGGGTCACCCTTCAAGCCTAGAACCAAAGTCACTCCCATGGCTCATCTTTCAGCCAAAGGATAGGCCTAGAAGGTGAAGCCTGGTGGTTCAAACCCACCAGCCACTCCTCAGAAGGAAGGCTGGGCAGTCTACTTGCGTAGTGATACCGCCTCGGAATCACTAGGGGTCGCTATGAGTCAGGTCCGACTCGACGGCACATAACAACAACAACAGAAGGTGAACAGTAACACCAGGGAGGTCCACACTCCTTGGAACAGTCAACCAGGCAAGATCCAAAGGGCAGCATTTGCCCAGGAATAAAGCTCAGAAGGCAGGAAGGGATGGGAGAGAAGGACGAATGGCAAAAGGTGAACACAGGGAGGAGTAGGAAGAGTGCTGTTACATTTTGGGGATTACAGTCAATGTCACAAAACGAAATGTGCATGAATTTTGGAATGGAAAACGAATTTGTTTTGTAAACATTCATGCAAATCACAATAAAAAGTTAAAAAAAAAATCTTAGCTCATATGTGTTTAAAACAGAAATAGTAATGAACTCTGTAATTTGTTATATTTCTGGAAACAAGATTTTTCCAAAAAGCATGCATTTCTTTTTTCTTTTTTTCCCCCCCTAAGAATAATGACTGTTTCAGAACCTGTTTCATCTGTGGTTCTCTTCCACACCTCAGATTACGCTCTAGGCAAAGACTGTATCATGCATGGGCACATGCTGAAACTGGGCAACCCGTTTCTGACTCAGTGGCAGCGTCGATACTTTTACCTCTTCCCGAATCGACTCGAGTGGAGAGGAGAGGGCGAGTCTCGGGTGAGTCAGAAGCAGTCTTACCAAGCACTTACTTTGAGTGTGTTCCCTGTCATACAGTTACTTTGCATTGCTGGTATGTTTCCTAGATTACTCCCCTGAACTGGGTAGCCATTTTATCTTGCATATATGAGATTCTAGCATTCACACTTTATTTAGCTTTGAAACATATAAGCCCAGGAAGAACTTTGTCCTGTGTGAAAATGGAACATTGCTTTTTCCTGGGGCCACAAGCTCCCCATCGCCAGGTGGGTTTGGAGCGGGCTGGAGAGCAGCTGGTGGTTCACAAACCAGAAAACCGGAGACCTGGGATCAGACAGAGATGCTTCTGTCCACTGCTCACCATCTCTGAGACCAAGCACATTACGTTGAAGCCTTAGTTTCCTCTTCTGCAAAAGGAGATAAACGTGGCTGGAACAGAAATCCTCACAACCACTCCACCATTTTCACGTTTTGCATGTGCCACGTGCTATAAAAAAAAAAAAAAAAAAAAAGTTCATTAGTCTGTTGAGCAGCCTTGGAGGGTCCCACCCCCATTTTATAAAGTAGAGCCCAGGTTGGTTGGGCTGTGCTCTCTGGGTTGCATTACATGAGTCTCCCCATCACGCAGCCTCCCTGGTCAGGTCACATAAAATAAGGTGAGGGGCATGGAGTTGTGACACTAGTGCCAAGGCAAAGTCCCCAAATGTCACTTCCTTTTGTCTCCACCTCATTGGACACTTTATAGGTTGGTTTCATACATTAGACAGGAAGATGTAAGTGCTTTTGTGAGAGCTGATATGTGTAACCAAAGTCAAAAGACATTTCTGATTCCCTACTAGCCCTTCCAGCAAGTCAAGCGGCATTAATTAAATACCTACTCTGTGAGGAGCATAGCGAAGGAGCCACCATGGGGGAAGGCATGTTTTCAGCTATTGGGGGAAGGGAAGGAGGTTAGTCATCTTAAACAGGACATGAAAACATGGTTCGTACGTTGGAACACTGACCATTGGTTCTGCAGTGTTTGCAGAAATGTGGAAAGGAGTGGGCTCACAAGTTGTGTTATTTGACTTGGAATCTAATTTAAATCCCAGTTAAAGTTGCCACTCAGTCACGAGTGCTTACAATGGCATATTACCCCACTTCTTCAAAGAGAACCTGAGTCTCCGCCCTCCACCTAGTGTTAGAGAAGTCATTGGTTTTGAAGTTATGCATGTAGGATGTGAGTTCCCATTTTGGTTACCTTTGTGGCACTCTAACAGGAGATAGCACAAATGGGATGCTTGAACAAACAGGAGTTTATTCTCTTACAGTTTGGGAGGCTGGAGGTCCAAGTTCAAAGTGTCAGGCTCTAGGGGCTGGGTGAAAGCCCCTCGACCTTGGGCTTCAGCTCTGCCTCCTGCTACCGGCCCACTGAAGCCGGAGGCTTTTCTTCACTCAGGCAGCTGCTGGCTGCTGAGGCTGACAAACCCAAGGTTGACAAGTAAAAAGGCATGTCCCAATATTACTAAATGACCATGGCAGGCCACTAATCAAAGTCCAGAAAAAGTCCCAAGGTCAGCAGGACATGGCAGGCTGCTGAACAACGACTTGGCTACATGCAGGATTCAAGCGTGCCAAAAAGTTAGAGACCTCCTCGTAGTTACTTCTCATAGCCTAGAAGCAGACCACATCCCTAAAGCACCTACTCTGCCGCTTCAGTAGGTTCAACCATGGGGTTAATTACCAGTTTCACCATGGGGAATGACTACATCCAGCTGCCCAGCACTCAACCAGGCCCAGCCAAATCAACACGTGACCTTAATGACCACAGTTCTATTGCAGGCAGCTTTTTGGGGACCTGAATTGTCCCTCAGGCTCTGGGAGTATGATGCTGGCTCGGCAGAGCTCAGTCTGTGTGCAGGTAATGAGCAGTTCTGGAGAAATCACGGTTATCGTCCTGCATCCTGGCGAGTCACCGTTCTGCACATTGAAAGGAAATGGTCCCACTTTTCAGAATCTTTGAAAGCTTACGAGATTCTAATGGAGTGTAAGGGGGGAATTATTTTTCCCTTTGATTAACATCTGATGCAACAAGTTACCTAGGTTTTAAAAGATTCAACCCACAGTGTTGTATTTGAGAAGATACATAATACGCATGGCTGGATTCTTAAATAGTACAAAGCAAGCAATGCAAACTTGAGAGTTGATGATGGTGTTGTTTTTCATTTAGGATTCCTGGAGTATTTATCCAAAAAAACATAAACTGGTAAGGTACTCACAATACTATGGCAGTCACCCTAAGAGGTAATGC
>NW_006921784.1:455844-456940 GCF_000298275.1 Orycteropus afer afer
CTAGGAGTTTTCATATTATAATTTTCAAATTCAACTCAAACAATCGTGAAAGAATTTGAAGTAACGTGGAGTTTTTGTTTTTATGGTTAGCAAAGTTTGCTGACGATGGAGCAGATCATTTCTGTGGAAGAGACTCAGATTAAAGACAAGAGGTGCATTTTGCTCAGGATCAAAGGAGGGAAGCAGTTTGTCTTGCAGTGTGAGGTGAGTTCTTACTGACGTTTTCTTAGGTAGAAGTTAGAACAATTCTGGGAAAGTTCAATAGGCGTGGCTGCCTGCTTATAAAGTGTTTTCTTTCTGTGGGCTTTGTCACTGACAACTTAGCAAGAAAGTCCCAGTGCACTAGGTTTTTAACAAACTGACCAATATTTTTAAAGAAGCGGAATTTGAAAATGATGGGAATAATTGGGTTAGTCATTTGAAATAACTTGATTATCCTAGAATCATTAATAATCAATGATTATCTGGAAACCATTCACTATTTTAGGTGACTTAGAATTTCGTTTGTTCCGTAACTTTTCAGATCCTATCTGTCAGCATGTTTGCAGTGCAGTTTTATCTGTTGAAATAGACATAAGATACCAAAGCAGCTTTTCCAAAGGAAGATGCCATCTTTCTTCTCCCTGGAGTTGTACTGTAGCCTGCATTTTGCTGATTGGATTCCTAGACACTTTTCCTATCAGGGTTTGTGTGTGTCAGGAGAACACAGTAAGAGCAATAGACCAGTGGTGGATACAAACACGTGCTTAATAACTTCCCCACTGCCATGCACTTGTGAAGATGCTTTTTAATTTGTCAAAACTCCACCTCACATATTATCTCAATAATACTTGGTGTTATTGGTGAAGAGCCTTTCTAGAGGGAAGTCCCTGGGTGAAAATGGTTTGCACTCATCTGTTAACCTAAAGCAGCTCTGGTGGCATAGTGCCTAAGGCATTTGACTGGTTGGTTCACTGGTTGATGGTTCAAACCCACCAGCCACTCTGTGGAAGGAAGACTGGGCAATCTACCTCTGTAAAGATTTACTGCCTTGAAAACCCAAAGGGGGGTTGCTGTGAGTCGAAATCTACTTGATGGCAGTGAGGTTTTTTTTTTT
>NW_006921784.1:457565-483712 GCF_000298275.1 Orycteropus afer afer
TGACTCAACAGCAGTGGGTTTTGTTGTTGTTGTTAATCAGCGAAGATCCTGTATGGAAGGCTCACATTACTGTGCGTACACTTTGGTTGGTGGGGCACTCAAAGGGAGTGGCTAACTATGCCGGAGGCAGTGGTTCTCGCAGTGGGCTTGTTTCAGGATCATCTGAAGGGCTTCAGCACGGCCTTTCCCTTCCCTCTGTAAGGAGACTCTGGGAGGAGTCCCGGCATCACCCACCAGTTAGTGATGCCGCTGCTGCTGTTGGAGCCATCGGGTCCATTCTGAGTCGGCCGCCCCGTGGGACAGAGCAGAACGGCCCCGTAACATTTTCTAGGCGGACATCTTTGTGGGAGCAGAACACCAAGTCTCTTCTTCTGTGTGGCTTCTAACCCAGCACTCACTGCCATTGAGTTAGTTCCAACTCCTAGTGACCCTACAGGACAGGGTAAACTGCCCGAGGGTTTCCAAGCTGTAACCCACCAGCCACTCCTCGGAAGGAAGGTTGGGCAATCTACTTCCATAGAGATACTGCCTCAGAAACCCAAGGAGGGGTAGCTATAGGTTGGATTCTACTCAATGGCAGTGGGTTTGGTTTTTTGTTTTTTTTTTTTAAATCTCAGTGGAAGCAGAGTGCCTCATCTTTCCCTCATGGAGTGGCAGGTGAGTTCAAACCGCTGACCTTTTGATTGGCAGCCAAATGCTTTAAGCACTGTGCCACCAGGGCTGCTGGGAAGCCACTGGGTGGGTTCAAATCGTCAACCTGTGCATAGCAGCCAAGTCCTTAACCATTCCACAGGGCCCCTTCCGTAGGTTGGGAGAACAGAGCATGCTTTCGGTAGAGCTTGCCTCGTGCTCCGACAACATTCACACACTTTGGAGAAGCCCCCCGCTGGACGACCTGTCACCATTTCTCTCTGTGTGTTTCCACCCAGAGCGACCCAGAGTTTGTACAGTGGAAAAAGGAGCTGACGGAAACCTTCACGGAGGCCCAGAGGTTACTGCGCCGGGCTCCCAAGTTCCTCAACAAGCCCCGCTCCGCGGTCGTGGAGCTGTCCAAGCCACCCCTGTGCCACAGGAACAGCAATGGCCTCTGATGTCCAGGAGCAGGGAGGGTCCTGAGAAGACTCCGCATCGGGGGAGTTCTCACCTGGCTGTGTCGTCTAGCCGTGAAGTGGAGCTTCCTGGAGAAGCCTGAAGATTTGACATTTGGTTCCTGTCGCTGAGGTTCCTCCACGCCTGGGGGAGACCCAAGTTGCCAGGATGCTCCTAATAGGAGCCGCGGCCATCCCAGGCCTGGGGGTCACCTTCCCACCCTGCCCGATTGCCTCCTGCGTGGTCCTGGCTGTCCGCACTCGAAAACTACTGAAGAACGGAGGGTTCTTGTTCTTGCTGCACACTTATTTTGGTAAATACTGAACCTGGGACTTGAAACCATTCCTACTTGTCACTGAAGTTTTTATGTCTGATATTGTATATATCATAGACTTTCCAAGATGGACTCGTCAGTGTTGGGTAACGGGCTACCCTGAGTGTTGCCATGGTTACCTATAAATGGTCCCTGCTGAGTCTGTCTTTGCTCCCTGCTCCTGGGGGTGGGAGAGCCATGGTCTGTTTCCTCTGTGCACTTCAGAACCGGCTTCTTACCGCCCCCAGGTTAAAACTTGAAGGCGTTTTCTGAAAACGTTGAGCTTGGCCCCTTCACCTGTGAACCGGCCCGGTGTGCGTACTGCCTGCCTCGTCTCTGGCAGATCTTCCCAGGAGCTCTCTGTTAGGTGGGAATCAAGGTCGCATGGGCTCAAGGGTTATGGTGTAAGTTCGTAATTTCAGGCGTTTACCAGTAGCTCTTTGGGAAGGTTCATGGGGATTGAGGTGGGAGGCAGCGGCGTTTGAAATGCCAGGGCCATGACGGTGTCCAGGTGGCTGAAGCCGACCAGCAGCACACGTAACTGTCCTGGCCAGGTGTGTGCTTGGTGGGGAGTCTGTCCCTTGAGTTGCCTCAAGGAGCACGTGTATGACACAGGAATTTTGCTTCCCTCTGCCTGACCCCTGGAAACATACCAATAATGGATATGAAAAAGGAGGAAAAGAATCGCTCGGTTTCACATTTGTAGGATATTTGAAAATGGGTTTTATTGCAAAAAGGATGCTGATGGATGAGTGGGTTAAAGTGCATGTTGTGTGTCTTGGCTCCTTGGCTGTCACTCGTCTGTCATCCGTGAATGACACTCTGCACTAGGTTTGCTCTGTGACAGCAAGACGTTAGGACGTCACGTCTTTCTGCCTGATCCCGGCAGTACCCCCCGACCCACCCTCGTGGTGTATCTTCTCCTTTGTTCCGTGCCCTTTCCATGCACGAAATAAATACTGGGTTATCAGAACCAGCGTTTCTCCCCCCCAAAGCCCCCTATGTCATCAGACTCAGAACAATAATTTTAAAAGGCACAAAGTGGTCCTGTTCTCGGGGACATTTTATTGTACAGCTCTAAATGAACTACTGACAACGTGACTAACTTGACATTATAGTTATCTGCAGCCTGTCCTGCTTATTTCTAGTGGTCCCACGTTTTTGTTTTTTCAGCCGTGTGTCATGTCCACTGGGAAAGTAAGCCCTTCTTAATGAAATTGTATTTTGTGAGTTTGGAATATAATTTATTGAAAGAGTCTTATTATTTCGTAGATGTTACTTTGGAAAAGAAATGGTGAGGTTCGTTGTCTGTGTCAACTACAAGCTGGGTCTGAAATGAACACACCTGTGCTGCTGTCTGCCCTTTCCACTGTGTGTGTGGGCGGGGGGTTACTGTTTCCATGCATTTCCCTCATTTAAAAGGAAAGGTTAGTATTCCCATTTGGTAAATACAGCAGCCACAGCAACACAGAGGGAGAAAAGCAGTTGAGCATCTTCTTAGCCAGTGCTAGTGACAGCTGTGACTGTTCTAGTCCTTGTCTCCGCCCCAGCCGACCTGAGCTCCACATTGACCGTGGTGCAGAAATGGCAGGCCCTCGGACCTCCCCTGGGCAGGGGACTGGGCCTCAGGTGCACACAGTGCCCTGACTTTGTCACAGGATGCTCCCAGTGTCTCATATCTCACACCTGTCAGCTATAGCGCCCTGCTGGTGCAAGCTTGGCTGCTAGTCAAAAGGTCGGCAGTTCAAAACCACCCAGTGGCTCCTTGGGAGAAGGACCTGGCAGTCTGCTCCTGTAAGGATTACGTTACAACCCGGAAAACTGTATGGGGCAGGTTCTGCTGTCACACGGGGTCACTCTGAGTTACAAACTGACCCACAGCCCCCAACGACAACAACAAGCAATTGTTGCCAACAACACGACAATGCCAGTGTGTCCAGAAAGATGGCTAACCTTCCCACCAGCGGGCCGCCACCCACGTTTGCCCAGAAATGAAGCCAATTTGCATCTGCTCAAAAATACTGTTTTTGCTGTGGAGTAGAACATAAGGTTAATCTCTCTTTTAGGAAAGAAATAAGAACTGAAACTATCCCAGAATCCCCTTTGCCTCACATTGATTCCAAGTAAACTCAGACACTTCCGCCTTCCCCTTTGGTTCATAATGACACGGCTGGGACACACGTCTGGGTGTAACTTACAGCAGTGCATTGTGAGCGCAGGATGAGCAGGGCAGCCGTGAGTTGTGTGGGAGTCGGGGTGGTCCCGGAGAGGCAAGCCTGCTTTCTCTCTGGGCTCGTGCCTACAGCCTTCTGATGGGGCCAGTGTTTCTATGGTGAGATCCCGAGCTACCGTTTGCATCAGCACCTGGTGTCACATGGGCCAGTTGGCAAAGTAGTCTTTGTAACACTTAGAGGGCTTAGAAGGTTGTGAGGGTATTCAGTAGTTCCAGATGCTTGGCCGTTCTTACATTTGGACCATTCACAAAGGACAAGTGTCAGCACATGTTTCCTCGTTGTCTTAACTTTATATGGTTGGGCTATTTTAACATTGTCAAGGAAGTTCACTGAGATTTTGGCTATATTTATAAGGCTTCCTGGTGGTGCAGTGGCTAATGCACTCAGCTGCCAACCGAGAGGTTGGCGGTTCAAACCCACCAGCCACACCATGGGGGAAGGATGTGGCACTCTGCTCGCATAAAGGTCACAGCCTTGTAAACTCTATGGGGCAGGTCTGTTCTGTCCTATAGAGTCACCAGGAGTTGGAATTAACTCAACAGCAACAGGTTTGGTTTTGTGTTTCAGTTGTATTTATAGAATTCTGTGACAAGAAGTCTTGATTTCACAATTCTAAGGAATCAATAAGGCCAAGCCTAAAGATAATGGATGACTTTAGGCTGCTATATAACATACATGAAATAAATTTAAAATGTTGGCGGGCCCAGGATTATCTTTCGAACCTCAAACATCCTTTTTGGTGCATTTATTTCGTCGGGGCTCCTTGTTTTTCCTTCTTTTTTTTCATGCTTCAGTATGATTTTTTAGCAAAACTTCTAGAATGTCACTGTTGTTTTTTTTACCTTTAATGCAAAGAGCTCACGCCTCTGATTGGACAGTTCACTGACATTACATTTCCCAATTTTGTATCTAAAAAGAAGATCAGATGTGGAGGCACGCCAAAGGAAGGAGGCATTGCACTCACCAAAACCAGCAATGGCAGCAAGCCAGCATCTGTTTTACGCAGGTGGCGCTCTGTTTGGCACTCTGAGATATGCTGCACAAACAGCGGAAACTATTACTTTAAGGCCCCACTGGCCATTATCAAATACCGTCTACCACTTAACAACAGAACTTGTAAAACGTCAACGTGTGTGTATGTGTGTGTTTGTTTTGGGTGATGACTTTTTCTTTTTTTTTTTTACTCAAAATTTGTAATTGGGCCAATTCTATACAACATTTATCTTTTTGGTGGAATTGATGTTTTCTGAGGAATGTCTTGAAATTTTAACATACCAAGTATACAACAAAATTCTCAAGTTTCAAGCTCTTTCGATGATGAAAATCTGTAAAAGTACTTTGAACTGTGCCAGCATAAGATAAGATTTATTCTGTATGTTTTGATCATATGTCATTCATTTTTTCTTCAGTAACATTCAAAGAAATGCTTCTGTCTCATTCAAAGATACTTGCCAAGTGAACCCAGAGATACTTGCCAAGTGAACCCAGAGATACTTTACATATGAACCCAGCCCACCTTGCATAGCGATTGGCTTAGTTGCTTGTACCTAGAGAGGATTTAGAGGATGGCGGTTCAAACCCACCAGCCACTCCTCAGAAAGAAGGTTGGGCAATCTACTTCCATAGTGATACCGCCTTGGCAATCCAAGGAGGGGTCGCTGTGAGTCAGGTCCTACTCGATGGCACATAACAACAACAACAACAACAACAGAGAAGATTTAGGCTTTATTTGGGTCTCTGACAGGTTGGTGGCTAAGAGGTTGTAAGCCATTAGGGATGGGTGGGGTGTGTGTCACAGAGAGAACAGTGGTAGAAATGAGGCAAAAGAAGAAAGGAATTAATTTGCTGATCAAAATCAGCCCTTCACACCATAAAGTACCAAGGAAATGACTGAGTGAAGGGTGGTTGTCCCCGGCCCCCAGAGTTTGGAGCTACTAGACTTCTTAGAAAGGAGCTCTGGTCGATCAGTGGTTAGGGCATTTGGCTCCTGATCAGAAGGTTGGCAGTTCGAACCCACCACTTGCTGCACGGGAGAAAGATAAGGCAGATGAGGCAGTAGGTTCCTGTGAACATTGACAACATTGGAAGCCCTACGGGGCAGTTCTACTCTGTCCTGCAGGGGCACTATGAATTGGAATTGACTTGATGGCAGTGGGTTAAACTTCTTAGGAGGCCTTTTGCTTTCCGTCAGGACCTGCTGTGGACGTCATGCAGCTGCTGCCTGTCCTCTGGGTTCCTCATGGTGAAGGTGCACGTGGTCCCGGAGCAGAGCAGCCCTGGTGGCCTCTGCCAGCCAACTGCCTTTCTGTGTGCGCTACACAGTCCCTTTAGACTAGGGGTGGGGTCTGGGTTTCCATCAGTGAGTGGTCCAGCTGGTCAGTGCGGCAATGTTAGGACTCCCTTAAAGTACTCGTAAAACCGCCAGAATAACAGGCCTCCGCTTTTACGCTTTGCCCCATTGATGTTTCTAGAGTGAGTTTTAAGAATTTTAATTTTCAAAGACATGTTTTTTCTACAGATCCAGTATGATTTCCCTCCCATGTAAGGTTTATTTGAGAGGCTTGAGCCAATGATTTAAATTCCTATTAAGATGATTTTTTTCCATCCAGGCCACTCTGAAAAAAAAAAAAAAATTATTGTAGAATTAATGAAGGCTAACTCTGATACAACGCTCATTGGTTTGCTCAAGCCATAATGGATTTTAGATTGTCTTTTTCCTTAAGGAATTGTTTTTGTCCGACAGAGTAACAGGCTTGTCCACTGCAGAAGCCATGGGGCTACACGTGGCAGCCAGTTCACTGACTCCGGGGCCACATTTCTATTGGGGCTGTGTTAATGTTGATGGATAAATCAGCATCCTAAATTTTAAATGCCCTTTCATAAAAAATACAGAAAATGGGTTAGTGGATACGGATCTCATCAAACACATGTAGAAAACAAAAACAACATGTAAACAGAATTGTAGCATTCACTAACTCATACGCCCACAGTAAACTCTTCTGTATCTAACAGACTAAACACCATATAGTTTTAAAACATGTCTGAAAACTGGCAAATATGTTCCCATTTTTGGTTCTGTCCTAAATATCAGATGACTTTGACATCGGGGTAGGGAATGGAGAAATATTTCCCACTGTGTTTTCATGTTGCAAAAGGACTTGAAATTTAATTTTCTGTTTCTTTATTGATTTTATTCCTTGATGTATGTATTCCATGTGCTTTACAAACTCACCAGTGACCATTTTCAGTCCTATTGTTAAATTATATTTTTCTATGTCTTAACGAATTATATAATAGGGCTGGCATTTTCTGGATAACATCAGGATTACTGAGTTACCTATGTAGATTATAAAACAAGAATTGTCTTTTAGCACAAGGTCATTTTATTTATTTATTGAATCGTAAGTTGATTGACATCAGCAACATTCCATATCATTTCTGCTCCATCTTCAGTGTATAGTTTGTTATTTAAAGAACCAGCAGGCCTTTCTGTCTATAGTAGGTACAGGACCATGGACGGGCATCTCTGCTCACTGCCATGGACTGCTTCACCCCCGGCATATCTGCAGGTCTGGGCTGAGCGGTGGATGCCCTGGTGTTTTGTAACACCTGACAGCAAATTCGCTGTGAAACGTTCTCATCTACCTCTTCGGAAAGCCTACGCTTGTTGACAAGTACCCCAATGCTTTCTTTCAGGCTGGCTCTGTTGGAAAAGGATTTCCATAAAACGTTTCTGTGTGATTCCTTGGTGAGGTAGATTTGTTTCTCAAGCCACTGTTTTGTCTGCAGCCCTGGCGGGCAGGACAGGTCAGTAAACTCTTCTGTCCAGTTTGCCATCAGGATTGGAGACACGACTCTGGGCCCTGACTTCTGCCTCTTTGTGCCAGAGTCCTCACAGTTAGCCTTGCTGGTGCCTCAAGACCTGACCGTTGCGCCTGCCTGATCAGCTACAAAATGGAGAGACGCCCTGTGTTCTCTGGGGTGCACCAGCCCTTCTTTGTGAAGGCACACCCTGTGCTGAGCAACACACATGTCCATGGAATGTTTTCCTCTTGCTCTTTGTGAACAGTTTAGGGGAGGATGTCATAAAGCAAGTTCCTTCACATCTGGTTGGAAGAGGACTCCAGTGAAACATCCGGACATGAGGCCCCGTGACAGGTTCATTTGCATGAGGCCTTGCGTTGGGAGGGCGTGCTTCAGGACTCATGTGCAAACGATGGAAGATCTGTCTCTGGCAGGAAGGGCACATCTTCACCTGCTGACGTTTTTCTTCGCCTGTTTCCATAGTTGCGTATCTTTCAATGTAGTGACATACTCACTGTGTTCTTGGCCACATATAATAATACCCTTAAAGAAATAAGTCTGTTCTCTGTTGTACATTGCTTTACAAAGTGAAGCCAGTGAACTTGAAGTTGTGAATCTAGACATTGTTCCTGTCAAAGTTATTATTGGTCTCATCTCTTCATATTTATTGTGTCCGTGAAGGTTCATTCTTCCCTTCTCAGTATATTGCTTATTTGTGTACGTTTGCCATCCTAGTTATGTGGAGACATTGCTCCTAGTCAGCGTCACCCACCCAGTGGGAGGTGTGCCAGTTTTGGTTCATACCACCACCTTTTACACTTACCTCGGAGCAGCCAGGCTGGTGTTCTGTGATGCCCAATTGCTTATATATATATGTATATCTATGTATATATGTATACATACATATATACATATATATATATATATAATACTTTTTTAAAAATCTCAATAAAAAGTATCTGTACAAACCTATCTACTTCACTGTGCTATTTCTTCCCCCAGTTAAAAACTGTATTTCTTTATCAAGCTGTTAAGACATCAGGAGGTGACTCATTTTAAAGAATCTTGACTTTGGGGGATATTATGGATTGACTTCTGTCCCCCAGAATATGTTTTGGGATCCTCACCCCTCTGCCTGTGGATGTAATCTGTTTGGGAATAGGGTTGTGTTTCTTATATAAATGAAGCCTAAGCATAATCCTCCCTCTGAGTTAAAGACAGAGCAGCTGGGACGCAGGAGGAAACACAAACAGGAGAGGGGGTCGATGCCACGTGGTGATCGCCAAGGAACCCTGGAACACCGGGTCTACAGATGAGCAGATACGGGAACAGGTACAGATGGAAGCGGGGTGTGGTAGGTAAGGTGGTGCGTCAACTTGGCTGGGCCATGATTCTGAGTGGCTTGGAAGCTGGATGTAGCTGTTCCCCGTGATGAGCTTAGATGTGGGGTAGTCACCTCCATGGCAGAATCTGCAGCGAGCAGTCAGTCAGTTGAAGGGGAGTTGCCTTTGGGGTGTGGCTTGCTTCCAGTATATATGGAAGAGCTTCGGGAAAGGTCTCTAGTTCTTTGCTCATCCTGGATCCTGCATTTGGCTTGTCATCATCTCCAGTTCCAAGACTTGAACCAGTGGCCTGCCGTGCAGCCTGCCAATTTTAGGATTGTTGCCTATGAACCAATGATCTGCCATTGTACCTGCCGATCCTGCATTTGTCAGCCCCAGCAGCCAGCAGCCTGCTATCCTGCCTGCCAGTCTTGAGTTCCTCAGCCCCTGCAGCTGTGTGGGTCGGGAGAAGCCTCCAGCTTGATGTTTGACTCATGGACTTGGGACTGGCCGGCATCTACAACTGTGTGAACCATTTCCTTGAGATAAATTTCACTGGTTTTGCTTCTCTAGAGAACCCAGCCTGAGCCAGAGAGGTGGATGCCATGTGGAGATAGCCAAGGGACCCAAGAACACTGTCTGCTGAAGCTGAGACAGAGATCTCCCCCAGAGCCAACAGACAGCGTCCCGTAGAGCCTGTGCCTGAATTCAGACTGCAAGCCTCCAGAACTGTGAGAAAATAAACCTCTGTTCTTGAAAGCCACCCCACTGTGGCACTTCTGTTACAGCAGCACTAAGGAACTGAGATGGCAGTTTTGCCTAGAGGCTGATTTACAGGAGCAAAGGGACCACCAAGCATTTCCTGTTTCCTTGGATTGCTGGGGCACAGTCAGCTTCACCCTCTCAGGATTTTGGAGACTGGCGGCATCTGCCTAAGATGCGTTGCAAGCAAAGAACCTGGAAAGCCTGATTGATGAGGAAGTTCAGGAGGCCCAGCTCATCTACTGAGAAGGGGACTCCAACTCCATGTCCCATCCTACCCACGTGTGCTGAGGAGATGCCATGGCCTGTGATACTTTGATCCAGAAACCCAGGAGGTGGTTCCAGCCTGCCCTCCTGGGGCAGGACTGGCTGCCCGTGGACCTACAGACCAGTCCATCTCATGGGCAGCTACCACCTTTCTGTTGGTGGAGTCGTTAGGATGCTGAACAGGTTTCAGCAGAGCTCCCAGACTAAGACAGACTAGAAGAGAAACCTGAAGTCTCCTTCCAAATGTGAGCCAGTGGAAACCCTGGGGATCCCCATCCCCAGCCAATCATGAGGGTGGCTTAGGCCCGGACAGCATTTCATTCCTTTAGACAGAGTTGCCATGGGTCAGGGGCCAACTCGCCAGCAGCTAACAACAGACCAGCTGAGACATGAAGATGGAAGACCAGCTGCACCTTTACTGTGTGTTCCATGACAGGTGGAGGGGACATGGAGTCTGCTTCTTGCTTCTCCCTGAGAGGCAAGACTGTCCCCAAAACACATGATCAAAAAGCCCTGTGTCCGGATCACAAGCTCAAAGCAAGGTGTTGGATCTCAAGCATACCCACTCCCAGTTCAAGTTATGATTGGTCTAAAGCTGTATTTTAAATGTATTTCAGTTATTTAAGAAAATTAAAAATAAGGAAAACCCTCAGTTCGAAAGAAGTAGGGAAAGGAGATCGTAAGTATTGAACTTTTGTTCATGGAAACACACAGAGTGAAAGACAAGCCATGAAACTGGAGAATATATTTGTAATGCATAGGACTGAAGGAGGAGCTCTGGTAGCATAGTGCCTAAGGCACGTGACTGCTAACCAGAAGGCTGGCGGTTCAAACCCACTAGCCACTCCTCAGAAGGAAGATGGGGCAATCTAGTCCCATAGTGATACTGCCTCGGAAACCCAAGGAGGCGTCGCTATGAGTCGGGTCCGACTTGACAGCACATAAACAACAACAACAACAAGGACTGAAAGACTAGTATGAAATGTATGTTGTTTTTATCAGGTGCCGTTGGGTCAGTTCTGACTCAGTAATGCTGTGTATAACAGAACAAAACTCTGCCCAGTCTTGCACCATCCTCACAATTGTTGCTATGTTTGAGCCCATTATTGCAATCAATCCACTCAACCATTGAGTGTCAATCCATATCATTGAGGATTGTCCTCTTGTGCAGTGCCTAAGGCATTTGACTGCTAACCAGAAGGCTGGTGGTTCAAACCCACCAGCCACTCCACAGAAGAAAGATGGGACCATCCACTTCCATAAAGACCACCTTGAAAACCCAATGGAGGTTGCTATGAGTTGGAATTGACTCAATGGCAGTGGCAAGCAGTCTACTTTTCCAAGAATGATGTCCTTCTCTAGGGACTGGTCCTTCCTCATAACATACCCAGAGTACGTGAGACAGGTCTCACAATCATCACTTCTAAGGAACATGCTACCCATACTTCTTCTAAGACAGATGGGTTTGTTCTTCTGACAAAACGTACTTTTGGTATTCTTCATTAACACCGTAGTTCCAGTGTTTCAGTTCTTCAGTCTTCCTTATTCATTGTCGTACTCTCACATGCATTTGAGGAGATTGAAAATACCATGGCATGGGTCAGGCACACCGTAGTCTTGGAAGTGACATCTTTGCTCCTAAACATTTTAAAAAGGTCTTTTGCAGATTTGCCCAACGCCATACGTCATTTAGTTTCTTGACTGCTGCTTCCATGGGCATTGATTATACGTACAAGGAAAATGAACTCCTTGACAACTTCAGTCTTTTCTCCGTTTATCAGGATGTTGCTTATTGGTCCAATTATGATGATTTTGGGAGCTCTGGTGGCGTAGTGCTTCAGGCACTTGACTGCTAACCAGAAGGTTGGCGGTTCAAACCCACCAGCCACTCCTCAGAAGGAAGGTTGGGCAATCTACTTCTGTAGTGATACCACCTTGGAAATCCAAGGAGGGGTCACCATGAGTCAGGGATGACTTGACGGCACATAACAACAACATGGTGATTTTTGTAAAAAAATAAAACAGCCAAATAATCGAACAGAAAAATGACCCAAGTACATGAAGAGGCAATACACAGGAGAGGAATCAGATGCCCAGAAACACGAAAAGATGAACAAAGTTATTAGTAACCAGCGAACTGCATTCCTAATTTCCACTTTATAACTTCTAGAATGACAGAAATTGTAAGGTCTTACCATGTCAAGCCTGGCGAGATGTGGAGCAACTGGTCTTTGCATCCTGCTGGTGGGTGTGCGCATTCCCACGCTCCTTGGAAAGCACTTTGGTGTTTTCTAGAAAAGTTGAAGGCGGGCATACCCTGTGGCCTGTGAATCCTACTCCTAGTTGTATATGCAACTGTACTCTTAGCGATACTTCTACACAAACATGCCAGGAGATGTGTACAAGATAGTTATTATAGAGTTGTTTGCAATAACAAAGGCAAGCAAGTCAAATGCCCATCAGCAAGAGAATGGATAAATGGGAGTGCAGAATATTTATACAAGGAGCTCTGGTGGTGCAGTGCCTAAAACATTTGACTGCTAACCAGAAGGCTGGCAGTTCAAACCCACCAGCCACTCCTCAGAAGGAAGATTGGGCAATCTACTTCCGTAGTGATACCACCTCAGAAACCCAAGGAGGGGTTGCTGTGAGTCGGATCTGACTCAACAGCAGTGAGTTTGGTTTGCTTTGGTTTATATTTATACAGGGGTCCACCACATGGCAGGACAATTGAATAAACTGTGGGCCCCAATGTCACAGCCTAGCTTTGAATAAAAGAAGAGCAAGTCACAGAACAAGATGGGCAGGCATACCTCACTTTATTGCACTTGACAGATACAGTGTTTTTTTTTTTTTTTTTGTAACAAATTGAAGGTTTATGGCAACCCTGCATCAAGCAAATCTGTTACCACCATTTTTGAAACTGCGTGTGCTCACTTCATGTCTCTGTGTCACATTTTGGCAACTCTCATATATCAAGTTTTTTCAGGATGCTGTTGCACATTTAATAGACTACAGCATAGTGTAAGCATACCTTTCCTATGCACTGGGAAACCAGAAACTTCAGGTGACTTGCCTTATTGTAACACTGGCTTTTATTGCAAGGTCTGGAATTGAACGTGCAGCGTCTCTGAGCTGTGTCTGTATACAGGAAGAGTACCATATTTTTACACAAATAACACATGCTTTCTAAGTTTGTTTGCCAACTGCTCCCTCCTCTTGGGAGGTATTTTTGTAAACACACTATGCTGACTTATTTTTATAGCAACATGTAAAAAAATAAATTGCTTACAAAAATACAGGCAAACTAAGCAATATATAATTAAGGAATACTGATAAGGGATGAAAGGAACCCTGGTGGCATAGTGGCTGAGCGCTTGGCTGCTAACTGAAAGGTCGGTGGTTCAACCCCATGGAAGAAAGTAAGTCTGCTTCCACAAAGATTACAGCCTGGAAACACTATGGGGCAGTTCTGCTCTGTCCTGTAGGGTCGCTGTGAGTCTGAATCGACTCAGTGGCAGTGGCTGTGGTTTGGAGTTGATACATAACTGTGTATATGTGAGCCTGTGTGTATTCAATTTTTGTTTCATTTTTACTGCACAAGGAGCCCAGTATACTATTTTGAGGATATTTGCACTAGGTTATCTTAAGACACTTTAAATAATCTTGGTCCAGAAGAATACTGACATGGAAGGATGTTCAGAAAATATTATTAGGTGCCATGGGACACAGACCCTATATATTCATGCATTGAGAAGAAGGTCTATGGTGAAACCTGTGGAGCCGGAACTTGGCGGGACAGCCCTGTTCTTCTGAGGCTTTCCAGTACTCTGTCTTTGACAAGGCAAAGTCTTACCACTTTCCAATCAAGTTTGTGTTTTCCTTCTCTGACAGGTTTCCGCCTTACATAGGTTCCGGCTTTTATAGGTTTTACTGTCATTGGTCACGGTGGTTGCAGGGGTTTTGTGGGGTGGGGAGTGATTTGCTTGAATCAGTGAGTGATCTCCTTTTAGCTTGTCCACAATGGACACACAACACTCATGTAATAGATTTGTGTATTCTGTACCCCAGGAGGCTTACCCCATGGACTGGATCAGGCTCCCTTGTGGCTAGATTCAGACAACATGAAGGCAGGAGAAGAGAGAAAATTGGGATGTTATTCCATCAGGTCCCTCTCTCAGGAAACCCTTGGGGTTTCCAGCCTTGGAAACCCTATGGGCAGTTGTACTCTGTCTGTAGGGTTGCTATGAGTTGGAATTGACTCAGTGGCAGCAGGTTTGGGGTAGGACTTCCCAAAGCGCCCCCTTCCTAGATAACCTAGATTCCCCTTCTAACCTTTGGTCAGCTGCCCCTCCAGCTGCTAGCCTGTTTCAGCCTCAACTCGCAACCTCACGTACGATGGAAGGAAATGCTACCCATCCTGCACTATTGACTTCATCAGCTGGGGGTCGGACCACTGTGCCCCACAGGGTTCTCACTGATTTTCAGAAGGAAATCTCCAGCCCTTTGTTCCTGGTCTGTCTTAGTCTAGAACCTCTGCTGAAACCCATTCAGCATCGGAGCAACATGCCAGCCCTCACTGCCTAACGGATGGCTGGTGTGCACCAAGTGCATTGGCTGGGATTTGAACCCGGGTCTCTTGTGTGGAACATAAGAATTCTCCCACCGAGCCACCACTGGGCTGTAGCCTGGCTGTCAGCCCTCTCTCACGCTGTGCGTGCCGCGTTACTCCGTCCCCTTCTCCCCATAGGCAGAGAGGTACGAAGTACCTGGCCCATCAGGTACTCCACGCTCCTTGTTGGTTTTCCTCAGTGCTGCCCATGGTTGTAAGCAGTCCCTTTATTAAACTCTCCTCAGATTTAACTGGTGTGAGAGGGTCCTCTGTCTCCTGCTGCTACCCCTGGATTAAGGCACCCATCCTTCCTCCCAGATCCTGCCCCCCAATGAACAATTCTTTCCAGGTGCCCTTGAGCCGACACTGCCTCGCAGTGGCCCCATGTGATCAGAGGGGAGCTGTGCTTGGTGGGTGTTCAATGGCTGATTTTTCAGAAGTGGGTCACCAGGCCTTTCTTCCAAGGCACCTCTGGGTGGACTCACTGCCAACTTTTTGGTTAGCAGCCTGGCGTATTAACCTTTTGCATCACCCAGGGCCTCCCAGTGAGCATACTGTGGACTTGACTGAGGGTCCCGGTGGAATCTGACAAGTAGGGAGAAAGATGAGGCAGTCTGCTTCCGCAAAGATGACAGCCTTGGAAACCCTATGGGGCAGTTGTACTCTGTCTGTAGGGTTGCTATGAGTCGGAATTGACTCAATGGCAGTGGGTTTGGGGTAGGACTTCCCAAAGCGCCCCCTTCCTAAGGGGGCTGCTGTGGGAGAGCAGGCTTTGTCCACCTCAGCACTATTGACGTTTGGGGCTGAGTCATTCTTTAAAGTAGGAGGTGGTCCCATGGGTTGTTAAGCAGCATCCCTGGCCTCTCCCCACTAGGTATCAGTAGCACTTTCATCTCTAGTTGTGACAACCATCAGTGCCTTCAGATGTTGCTAGACGTCCCCTAGGGAGCAACGCCTTCATGGTTGAGAACCTTGTGTAGATGGTGGGAGATCCTCAGAATTGGGGCAGGGACTTCACAGGGGTTAAGTCTTCCTCTTGGTAGCTAGGGCTATTGACCAGGGCCCTAGCTCCTCAAAGACCACGTAAACCAAGTTGTCTGTCCACTATGCTATTCAGAAAATAGAACCAAAAAATCAACTTGCTGTCAAGTCAATTCCAGTTTTCCAACTCCTTGCAACTCCATTTGTGTCAGGGTGGAACTGTTCCATAGGGTTTTCTTGCTGTGACCTCTATAGAAGGAGGCTGCCAGGCCTTTCTTCTTTGGTGCCATTGGGTGGGTTTGAACTGCCAGTCTTTAGGCAAAAAAAAAAAAAAAAAACCACAAACTCACTGCTGTTGAGTTAATTCAACTCATACCGACCCCTCCTTGGGTTGCCAAGGCAGTATCTCTACTGAAGGAGATTGCCCCATCTTGTTTCCCAGGAGTAAGCTGGTGGGTTTGAACCACCAGCCTTCTGGTTAGCAGTCAAGTGCCTTAGGCACTATGCCATCCGAGCTCCCTTCAGGCTAAGAGTCAAGCACAAATTGTTTAGGCCACCTAGGCCTAAATGACTGAGCCAATAAATGGCCTTGGTGTGTCCTCCCGCCTCCTTCCCCCACCACAGAGAAACAAAGTCCAGTGGGCTTTCCTCTCAAGCAAGCCCCTTCTCTGAGTCCTTTAACTGTCTTTCACCATCTACTGCGGGAACGCTGGTATCTCAAAGGTGGCCTGGTGCAGTGGCTGAGCATTTGGCCGTTAACTGAAAGATTGGTGGTTGGAATCCACCAGCTCTTCCTTGGAAGCAAGATGTGGCAGTCTGCTTCTGTAAAGATTACATCCTTGGAAACTGTCCGGGGCACTTTTACTCTGTCTTACAGGGTGACTAGGGGTCTGAACTGACTCAGTGGCAGCGGGTTTGGGTCTTTTGTTGTTACTGTTTTTACCCTCCCTCACAGTGGGCCACCACTACTCCCATGCTTCCAGGAGCCAGCCGTGTAGGGAGTTAGCACCGTCTCCTGGTGTCTTTAAAGGCCAGGGTGGAAAGTCCCACCTCCCTGGAGAGTGCTTCCAGAGGGGTACCTGCTGCAAGAGTTAGCCAGCACAGGCAGCAGGGAGGGAGCACGTGGGGCTGGATCCTTAGGGCGTTTGAGCAAGGGAAGCAGAGCGTTAGGTCAGGAGGAACATGCTGGCAGGGGAGGCAGCGCTATGACGCTCAGTGGTGCTCGCCTCTGCGGGCAGTGCTGACGGTAGGAAAGGCTTTTACGGACCTACAGTCAATCCTTCAGTTGCTCGACAAACGTCCACTGAGCACCCACAGTGGGCCATGGGACTGGAACGATGAGTGAGAGCACAGTCCCACTAAGGCCCAGTCAGGCACATGGGGAGGAAATGCAGGCATGGGACGTGGCTCCTGAGGCCACGCCCCTGTCTACACCCGACTGTTCCCCACCGCCCCCATCACGGCCTTGGAGCTTTAGTGCAGAGAACAGGCCAGAGAAGTCTGGGGCAGTAGTGGGAATGATCAAAACAAAAAACTCAACTGCTGTCAAGTTGATTCCAACTCATAGCAACCCCTCATTGGGTTTATCAGGCTGTAAATCTTTACAGAAGCAGACTGCCTCATCTTTCTTCTATGGAGCAGCTGGTGGGTTCAAACCACCCACCTTCTGGTTAGCAGCCAAATGCCTTAACCGCTACACCAGCAGAACTCCTACTGGGAATGATCCAAACCAGAACCAAACTCAATGCCATCAAGTCGGATCCGACTCACAGTGAGCCCTCTTTGGGTTTCCGAGGAGGTATCACTATGGAAGTAGATGATCCAGTCTTCCTTCCGAGGAGTGGCTGGTGGGTTTGAACCACCAGCCTTCTGGTTAGTGGTCAAATGCCTTAGGCACTATGCCACCAGATCTCCTAGTGGGAATGATAGGACCCCAAAATGATAGAGGCTTGATGGCAGCATTAGTCATCAGAAGCCACTAAGCCAGCTGGATGCAGTTATTCTAATGCATGGTGAGGTTGCAGGGACAGCTGGGGGTCCTGACCTGCAGGGAGTACTGGAGACGATTAACAGAATGTAGCATCCCTAGGGTCAAAAGAGATGGGCAGCCAGTAAGGGTCCTACTCAGTTAGTACCACCAATAGAAGCTCAGGATGGATGACAGGAAGGTGAGGTCAGAGGGCCCAATAAAATGTAACAATCCCTTAACTGACTGAAGAAGAGGCCAGACCTCCAGGAGGAAGGACCTACACCCCATGGCAAGTGGGCACAGTGATGATGCCCCTGGAGCCCTTTCCCCAAAGGGACCCATGGCCATTTGGACTCTCAGGACACCCCACAGACTAGCACCATGATCCTCTCTTTGAATGGAACCCTGTTGGTTGGATCAGGTGAACCAGAAGTGGCTGGGTCTCTGGAAGCTTTGATAAGAATGTCATCACCTTCTCATCCTTTACTCTTGCCAAGGGGACAAACCTGGGAGATGAGGCGAAACATGCTTAGCTGGGTGACAAGAGCCCACTGAAAAGAGCTACCTTAAATCACAGCATGCCCCAAACCAACTTTGGTTGTCGTGGGTGGTGAAAAATGACACATCCCAGATGCCAGGGAATGAAGCAAAGACATACCAGACTCCCTTGGGATGGACCATTCTTCTTAGAGTCAACAAAATCATCCATTCAGGAAATGAAAGGCATAGTGCACTGCCACCATGAACAACTGGCTCCTTTGCTATGAGACCAGAAGAACCAGATGGTGCCCAGCTACCATATCAAAGATTCAAAAGAAGAGTCATGATCAAAAGGGGGAAGGAATGTTGAACAGAATTTCAAATTCTCACAGAATCCAGAATATCTGGAGCCTTTGAGGCTAGATGAACCCTTGAAACTACTGCCTTGGGAAAATCTATAATCTTGACACCATAAAACAAAAATAATCCCTGAACCCTTCTTTAAGCCAACCCACAGCTCAACTGGTACAGATGTCTGCTATGAGGATTGTGCTCTTTTAAAGAGCCTACTGTACGACCTGGGATCAAATTGTTGACAGCAACTCAATAGCTTAGAGAGGAAGCTTTGGGGAAAGTGAGTTTATAGTGAAAGGAGGGTGAGAATGGCTGTACGACTTGAAGAACGCCGTCAGTGCCAACTGTATTGTACACGTAGGAATTGTTGAGTTGGTGTACAAGTGTACTCCGCTTTTTGAAAGTTCACTTTACACCAGTTGGCTTTTACGAAAGAGCCACCTTAGTACCTGTTTTCACTAACCTAACACCTGTCTTTTGCTAATGTCCGTCTTTGGGTTGTGTCATGTTGGCAGAAGGGACCGTTCCCTGGAGAAGGCTATCACGCTTGGTGAAGTGGAGAGTCAGCGGAAAAGGGGAAGACCCTCAACAAGATGGACTGACACGGTGGCTGCCGCGATGGGCCCGGGTATGGCAAGGACAGTGAGGCTGCCACAGGACCGGAGAGCGTTTCGTTCTGTTGTACACAGGGTCGCTGGGAGTCAGAGCCGACTCGATGGCAGCTAACAAAGGCAGCCGAAGAGGATATTCCCTTTTACGAAGAAAGGTAAAAAGCAAGATGAGCGTTCAGCCTTCGTTTGTTTTTCAGGATGCCCTTAAAAAGGCAACGCGTACCCCAGCAGCCAGAGGGGTGTCGCCAAGCTCCTTGCCTGGAGCTACCTTTACAGGCTCTGTACCTATTATGTAACTGCCGTTTCTACTACATGTTAATGTTATTTTAGGTTTTAGGTGTTACTTGGTGTGATTTGGTAGGTTACTTTTTGGGTTTATTGTTGTTATGTGCCCTTGAGTCGGACCCGACTCATAGCGGCCCCCCTTGGGTTTCTGAGGCAGTATCACTACAGAAGTAGATTGCCCAACCTTCCTTCCTTGGAGTGGCTGGTGGGTTTGAACCGCCAGCCTTCTGGTTAGCAGTCAAGTGCCTTAGGCACTATGCTACCAGAGCTCCCCCTTTTGGGTCCAGGTATGCTCAAAAATTTTTTCCCATATAAATTAATGGTAACTGCTTCTTCACTTAACTGCCGTTTCAGCTTACAAGAGGTTTCATAGGAACACTTTGCTTTAGGCTAGTGGGGAAAACCTTTATGTTTTGCTGTGTGTATTTTCAACAACAACAATGCCTTTAAGTGTCAAGCCCACCCTTGAAGACCAATAACCATGAGGAAGACCAGAAAAGCAGCAGGAACTCCATGTCAAGGCCTGGTGCGAGGGGATGGATTTCCTGGTGCTGCTTTAAATGGTTTAGCACAATATGGAGAAAAGCGCTCGTGGGAGACCGTTGTTTGCAAGTGCTTCCTGAGGAGCAGAGAAAGCTGTGTTCCACCACCTTCTGCTGGGAACCCAGGGAGCACTCCTGAGCCTCAGGCTGGTTTTATAGCCTGCAGTTTCCAAAGCAGGCTCCTATTAGCTTCCAAAGAGCTTCCAGTTGAATGCTTATTCTAAAGACCCACAAGGAAAGGAGTTGCTTTGGAAAAGTACTATTTTATCAGCGATGGGGGAAGCAGATAACAGAGTCATTGCTGACAAGATTCTGACCAGAGGCAGCATGGCCTGTCGTGTTTGAGTGGTGGTGGATTTGGATTTGAGCCCTGACTTGACCTTCACTAACTGTGTGGACCCGCACAATGTTGTCTTTAAAAAAAAAAAAAAAAAATCGGGTTAAAATATATGCATAACATAAAATTTACCATTTTAACCAGTTTTTAAGTGTATAAAATTCAGTGGCATTAATTACATCTACCATGTTGTACAACCCAAACCAACCCAAACTCACTGCTGTCAAGTCAATGCCAACTCACAGCGACCCTTTAGGACAGAGTAGAATGGCTTCATAGGGTTTCCAAGGCTGTAAATCTTTACGGAAGCAGACTGCCTCATCTTCCTCCTTCAGAGCGGCTGGTGGGTTCCAATCACCGACCTTTGGGTTACCAGCCAAATGCTTTAACCACTACACCACCAGAGCTCCCTTCACCACTCTGTTTCAGAAGTCTTTCATCCCCCGAACAGGAAGTCTGTACCAACTAAGCCATAACTCCCCTTTACTGGACCTCCTGCCTTTGGAAGCCTCCAATCTTCTTTCAGTCTCTATGAATTTGGTATTCCAGATACTATATATGGGTGGAACCATAAGATATTTGCCTTTTGTGTCTGGCTTATTTCACTCAATATAATGTTTTCCAGTGAGGTGTTCATGGTTCAGCGGTAGAGTTCTCATCTTCCATGAGGGAGACCCAGGTTCTATTCCGGCCACCACACTGCGTGTGCAGCCATCCTCCATCTGTCAGCGGGGGCTCACATGTTGCTATGGTGATGCTGAACAGGTTTTGGTGCGGCTTCCAGACTAGGATGAACTGGGAATAAAGGCCTGGTGATCAACTTCCAGAAATCAGCCCATGCAAACTCTATGGGTCCCAGTGGTCCAGTCAGCAACCACCCACGCGGATGGTGCAGGCCCAGGAAGTGTTTCATTTTGTTGTTCGCAGTGTGGCCAAGGGTCAAGGCTGACCAGCTGGCAGCTAGCAGCAATGTCTTTAAGGTCCATTTAAGGTTTATCCATGCCATAACATGCATTAGAGTGTCATTCTTCTTTCTCTCTGAATAATATCCCATTGTCCCAGTGTGCACATATACCACGTTTTGTTTATCCATCGTCTGCTGATGGACACTTGGGGTATTTCCTACTTAATTTTCAAGTTCCTGTTTTTCTCCTTCCAGTGGATGAGGTACTTTTGATGGGATCTACTTTAGTGTAAAGAAGCTCTAGTGTTGTAGTGGGTAAGGCATCTGGCTACTAACCAGAAGGTCAGTGGTTCAAACCTACCAGCTGCTCTGTGGGAGGAAGATGAGACTTCTTTTTTTTTTTTTTTTTTCCTTACTGACTAAAGATTTTGAAGATCTTTTCATGGGCTTGTTGGCCATGTGAAGGAACTCTGGTAGCATAGTGCATAAGACATTTGGCTGCTAACCAGAAGATCAGCAGTTCAAATCCACCAGCTGCTCTGCAGGAGGAAGATGAGGCAATCTATTTCCGTGAAGATTTACAATCTTGGAAACCTAATGGGGGTTGCTGTGAGTCAGAATCGACTCAATGGTAGTGGGTATTTTGGGTTGGCTATGTGACTGTCTTCTTTGGGGAAGTGTCTGTTCAAGCCCTTTGCCCAATTTTAATTGGGCTGTTGCTTTTTTCTGTTGTTAATTTCTAAGAGGTTTTTTTTTTTTTTTTTTTTTATTGTGATTTGGGTGAAAATTTACAGAGCAAATACACTTTCCATACAGCAGTTCACATACACTTTGTCTCATGACATTGACTACAATTTACCCCCATGCAACAGCTCCCTTCCACTTCCTCCCAATAGTTACATGGAAGATGAGACTTCTGTGAAGATTTATAGCCTTGGAAACCCAATGGGGGTCACTATGAATCGGAATTGACTCGATGGCAGTGGGTCTGGTTTGGTTTGGTCTGTGGGTAATGTTTAAAATCATGTCCCCTGAAGCCAGCTCTGCCTGGGTTCTAATCCTGACTTCACTGCCCAGGGCAAGTTGATTCACTCTTCCTTGCCTCAATTTCCCCATCTGTAAGATTCACGGGGGAAAAATCTTACCTCCTAGGGTTCTTGTCAATAGAAAATGAGTTAGTTAAGCAGTTAGGGTGGTGTCTAGACATTAGTCCTGTTGCAGGCTTGCTTATGTCACACATGCTACCAGCATTAGTCCATGGAGCCCTAATGATGCAATGCTTAAGCACTTAGCTGCTGACTTGAAAGGTCGACAGTTTGAACCCAGCCAGAGGTTCCGTAGGAGAAAAGAGCCGACAGTCTGCCACCGTCAGTCAACGTTGTTGTTGTTAGGTGCCGTCGAGTCAGCTCCGACTCACAGCAACCTGATGTACAACAGAGCTAAGCACCGCCCGGACCTGCACCAGCCTCACAGTCCTTGCTCCACCCGAGCCCGTCACTGCAGCCACTGTGTCGATCCATCTTGTTGAGGGTCCTCCCATTTTTCTCTGAGCCTCCACTTTACCAAGCATGATCTTCTTCAGGGACTGCTCCCTTCTGACCATGCCACCAAAGCAAGCGAGACAAAGTCTGGCTTTTGTCACTTCTAAGGAGCATTCTCTCAAGACTATGGCCTAGGAAACCCTGCGGGGCTGTTCCGCTCTGTCCTAGAGGGTCACTGCAGGCCAGAAGTAACTGGATGGCACAAGACAGCCAAACAGCATCAGCCCAAGTTCTTTCCTTCCCATCGGGCCAGGAACCCTGCTCCCCTCCTTGCCTGCCCAGTTCCTGCTCCTCTGATTATCTTCATGGGGCAGAGGCAGGGAGTCCGGGTATGTGGCCTTCCCAGGCCAGGGCTGACGGGTGAGAATGTGCTTGCGTCGCGAGCTGTCCCCTCCCCTGCTCCATGCCACCAAATATGTCCATGCTCTCGGCTGCCTGGTCAACGGCCACCCTGGGCTGCCGTCTCCTGGCCAGACCTGGGGCTCACTGGCTAATTATAGAAATGACTTGTCGACTCAGCTGCTGCTATCACATTGGCGCGGGGCACGGGGAGGAGCACTCAGGGAAGGGGATGTGCATGAGCGTGTAGGGTGGTTACTCCTCACAGTCCCCCTTCGGCCCTGTTTCTTCGTTTGGTGGGTTCTGTGTGGCGGCTCGCTGGGGAGACCTTCTGGGCGATAGCAGCTCCTGTGACCCGTGGCCTCTTGTGAAGAAGGTACTGTCGAGCTGGGGGTTTGCAATGGGCACCTTGCAAGCTGACGGGGCAGTTTGGGGTTCCAGAATATGCTCGGGGGGCTACGCTGACAGACCTCTGGCCTTTGGATCGATTTGAGGCCTTTCTGGTGTAGGGACCCCTTTTCCTTCCCACGCTTCTCACTTAGACAAGAGTATTGTGTGGGCGAAGAGTTTTAGAACAAAACTCCAGGGCAAGGGGACACTGTCCCTCGACACAGGATCACCCTTGTGAAGGCCGAGCCATGCAGTTGTCTTTTTAGAAAAGACCGTTTACTCAGAAAATAACCACTGTGGAATTTTAGTTGACCTGCCTCATGGTTTGGGTTTTTCCTCAATGACCAGTGACTTTTGCCCTGACTGGTTTGCAGTTTATGGTCAGGGACTGAAATTCTCCCCCTTCATTTCTAGCCCCGTTGAGGGTCATTCAAGCCATTTTTATTTTAATAGCTTTTTTCTTCCAAATACAGTGTGTGTGTGGTGGGGGAAGGGCAGTGGTGATTCACGGCCACGGGTTTCGGTTTCAGGCAAAGCTCCCTTGAGCCTCTGTTGGACAGGAGGTGTTTTCTCTGGCAGGCCTGTCACCAGACGTTTATTTGAATGGACATCACAGGTCTTAGGGGCAGGAGCGGTGGGGGATGGGGAGTTTATGCTTTAATCTGGACCTGCCCCCTAGGAATCAGGAAGATCTTACCCAAAGCAGGACTTGGGGCCATGCCTCCGGGCCACTGTCCTACAGAACTGACCAGGAAGGAAAAGCCCCAGATGGCCCCAAGCTGCCCAGGCTGGCCTGGCCTCACGTTTGCAGGGGGTCCTTCGTGGCCTGGAAAACTCACTGTTACTTCCCCTTGGAGGTCTTCGGAAATGGGGCCTGCCCTGTTGGGAGTGTGTTCCACCTAGGCTTCTAGTGTTAGACAGGATGGGGGTCCCCACGGGGTGCTGCCCTCGTCTCTGGCCTGAGCCGTGTTCCTTGTGTCTGGGTTGTATTGTCAAGCTGGGCTGGGGGAAGCCGGCATGAGAAAGGCCTAGGTGATCTTAGGCTGTGGATGGATTCTAGAAAATACTAGCTGTGGTGGGGTGTGGGGAGAAAGAGGACAACATACGAGGAGGAAAGGCAGGAGGAGGAGAGGAGACCAAAGGGAGTCTGTCTCCTGCTTTCCTGAGTTAAGAGGCCTGCACATCACCTAGGAGCTACTTGATGCCTTCTGCGTGCAGGCCTGTCACCTTGGGCAGCCTGGTTTGGACTCTGCTGACTTGGTGACCTCAGATGTGTCCTTTCCTCAGCTGAGCTTTGGTTTCCCTGTCATCCAAAGCCCAGGAAGCTGGAAGAGACCATCCCTCAGGGCTCCTCTCGGATTCAAGATCCAGGATGGGTTTCTCCAAGTGTGGGCCCTCGGTTACCTACGACCACCTCATTGTAGGGGAGAGGGCTCCTGAAAGGCAGACTGCTAGGCACCATCAGACCTCCTGACCCGAGTCAGCGGGAGGGACCCAGAGATCCACAGATTCAACACCAAAGCCCAGGGCCCACGGAGGCCTGGTTTCTATGTAAGCGCGTTTCCCTGGTGTGACCTGACAAAACAGAGAGGCCACTGCTTAGCGTCCGACTTATTGGGACTTGCCGTATCAGTTTGCAAACATGGGGAACGTGCACAGCGCTTCATTAAACCAAAAAACCCATTGCGTCAAGTTGATTCTGACTTATCACAGCGCTCTAGGACAGGGTGGAACTGCCCCATAGGGTTTCCAAGGCTGTAATCTTTACAGAAGCAGACTGCCACATCCTTCTCCCGCCAAGTAGCTGGTGAATTTGAACTGCTGACCTTTCAGTTACCAACCGAGCGCTTAACTATGCTACTAAGGCTCTTTAGCAGTTTATTAGGATCTGATTATTATAAAGGTTTTATAAGGCTGTTGTTTACCTAGGGGAGAGATCATCCCTTCTGGTGGCATTTGGAGTTGGGGACAGAGCCCCCAAGCCAACGAGAACTTCCTTGTGCTGCCAGAAGCATGGGACACTGGCTGTGCATCCTCCGCACGCATGATGGCCCCAGCTTACCTAGTGTCCGGTGGGTGGAGAAAGGGGCTCTGGTAGCACAGTGCCTAAGGCATCTGACTGCTAACCAGAAGGTTGGCGGTTCAAACCCACCATCAGGAAGACTGAACAATCTACTTCGGTAAAGCTTTTGTTGTTGTTGTTATGTGCCATCGAGTCGGACCTGACTCATAGCAACCCCTCCTTGGGTTTCCAATGCAGTATCACTACAGAAGTAGATTGCCCAACCTTCCTTCCGAGAAGTGACTGGTGGGTTTGAACCACCAGCTTCTGGTTAGTAGTCAAGTGCCTTAGGCACTATGCTACCAGAGCTCCACCTTGAAACCCAATGGGGGTTGCTATGAGTTGGAATTGACTTGATGGCAGTGGTTTTTTTTGGGAGAAGGGCTGAGTGGAAACACCCGTGGGTGGGCCATGTTGAGCAGGTGCTGGTAGCTGTGCGTATGGCATACCCTGAAGGGTTCACATTGTTACTGTTAGTTGCCGTCCAGGCAACCTCTGACTCATGGCGACTCCACCTGCAATAGAATGAAACATTGCCTGCCCCTGCACCATCTTCACAACTGTGGGTCTGCTGGAGTCCATTGTAGCACCCAGTGTGTATTTTGAGTGCCTTCCAACCTAGCAGCTCTGGTGGCACAGTGCCTAAGCCATTTGACTGCTAACCAGAAGGCTGGCGGTTCAAACCCACCAGCCACTCCTCACAAGGAAGACAGGGCAATCTACTTCCATAGAGATATCACCTTGGAAACCCAAGGAGGGGTTGCTATGAGTCGGAACTGACTCAATGGCAGTGGGGTTTTGGTCCAACCTAGGGGCTCATCTTCTTCTTCTTTTTTACTTTCATTGTGCTGAAAACATACGCAACAGGACATTCACCAACATAACAACTTCCCCATTTCCAGCTCAGGGACATTGATGACGTTTTCCATGTTATGCCAAAATTATTGCT
>NW_006921784.1:484422-506529 GCF_000298275.1 Orycteropus afer afer
ATGTCTGAAATACTGGTGGCATCACTCCCAGCAACACAAAGCCACCGCAGTGCCACAAACTGACGGAAGGGTGGTGGTCATTTTTGATTTACATGGAGTGAGACTATTTAAAAAAAGGAGGAAGTGGGTTTGAGACCAGTGGAGGGCCCTCAGAGCACTGCCAGGTCCATCTCATCTGTTCACGGTTGGGCGCAGAGAGGGGAAGCAACTTGCTCAAGAACACACAGCTTTGCAGTGACAGCATTAGGGTTAGAAGAGCTGCCTGCCTTCAAGGCTGGCATTCAGGGACAGGCTAGAGCTCCCAGTTCTAGGAATATGAACCCAATTTTCCACGTCCCTCCACCCCTCAGGATCTTCTTCATCACGTTCACGAAGCCTCAAAGGGAAGGGTTACACTTCACTCAAGTTTGAGAGGAGGCGGCAAAAATGAACTTTACTGCATAAGCAAGATCTTCACAATATGGGGTTGATGGAGGCATCTCCCAGCCATCAAGGCAAATGTCAGTCTGTCTGACATGTACACGTACACGTACATGTACACGTACACATACACATACACACCAGTGAGTCAGAAGCATCCAGTGACACCATCTGCTTTATCTGAGCCACCTCTCCCCCAGGGAGTGACTCACCCAGCCCTGGAACTTTCCTTTTCATCTCCACTTCTCCTTGTGCTTCTCCTCAATGCTTGAGGACTCTTAAGAAAGATAATTTCAGCCCCCGTGAGTCACTGATTCCTCTAACATGAGGACCAGAAGAACCGGAGGGTGCCTGACTCCCATTACCAGACCTTTCGATCAGGGACCCAGTAGATAGATCCTGAAAGAATGGGGAAAATGTGGAATAGGACTTCAGATTTCCAAAGAATCCAGACACACTGGACCCAGAGGCTGGAACAACCCCTGAGATGATGGCCCTGGGATCCTCTTGGACCAAAATGAACCCCTGGCACCATCTTTAAACCAGCAAACAAAACCAGTTTAGCTCCAAAAGTGAAAAATGGCATCCTAAGAAAGTTATAAGCAATGAAAGAAAGATTCTTAAGAGTCAGCAGAGTGGGTTTACCAAATTCACAGCCACTCTCATGTTCAGGGTAGCAGGCTCAGAGCTCCGAGGGAATTTATCTCCACCAGCCAAAGATGGAGGGAATTTTCAGCTGTTTCTCGGGTACCAGCTGGGGTTTGGGTTTCAGTTTCATGGAGGGCAGCTGGTGGGTTGAGGGAGGGATGGCTGCTGAGTGGGATTAAATGGCCCATTCATGCTTAATAGTCCTGCAAACTTGACCAAGGGCTATTAGGGCCATTTTACAGATGGGAAAGTGAGACTTGAGGGCTTAAGTGACTCAAGGTCATGCAGAGAGTGAAGTGAAACTGGAATTTGGTGCCCTTTCACTAGAGACTTGTATGTTTAGTCTAATCTAGTTTGAATCCACCCAGTGGCTCTGTAGAAGAAAGATCTGTTCCCAGAAAGAAAGGAAAATCCAAGGAAATCCTGTGAGGCAGTTTGGTCTGCCATATGGCGTCGCTATGACTTGGAATACACTCAATGGCACCTACCAACAACAATAAATGACATAAGAGTCCTTGTGTGGCATAGATGGTTAAGCGTTTGACTACTGGTTGAAAGTTGGTGGTTTGAACCTACCCAGGTGGTTCAACCCATCAGCCACTCCTCAGAAGGAAGACTGAGGTGTCTGATTCCATAGAGATACCACCTTGGAAACCCAAGGAGGGGTCGCTATGAGTCAGATCCGACTCCACGGCAGTGAGTTTGGTTTTTGGTTTAGAGATGCTTCTGATAAAAGGCCTACCGATCTGCTCCCAAAAGGCACGGCCTTGAAGACCCTATGGAGCCGTTCTACTCTGACACACATAGTGGTCACCATGAGTCAGACTAACAGCTAACAACAACAATAAAAAATATATAGATTAAGATACAGGTTTTACAACACTGTTTCAAGAGGTCAGATAACAAAGCCTGTTTATACTCATTACCTCATTTAATCCATTGCTAAACCAAAAGGAGTGATAGTGTCTCAGTTTTCTAGAGGAGAAAAATGAGAATCAGAGAGGTTTAGCGACTTTCCTAGAATCACACAGCTAATAAGTAATGATGAGCCTGAGAATCATTTCCCAACAGTTGATTGACTCATTTTCTCAGATTCATTCTGTCACAGTATCCCTGGGTAGTGCAAATGGTTACACACTTGGTTACTGATCAAAGGATTGGCAGTTCATGTCCACAGAAGAAAGGCCTGATAATCTACTTCCAAGAAAAAAAAACAAGCCTTGAAAACCCTGTGAGCACAGTTCTACTGTGACACACGTGAGGTTGCCATGAGTTTGATTTAACGTGACATCAACTGGTGGTGGTGGTTGTTTTCTATGTCACATCTTAGTTTTCAGAGCCAAGATTACTTTGCTCATGTCATCCCTTAATTCTCCTCTCTGCCTGCCATGATTCTTCTAGACCAGAATTTCTCAACCTCAACACAGTTAACATTTTGGCCTCAAGAATTCTTTTTTTGTGGGGGACTGTCCGGCCCATTGTAAGATGTTGAGCAATGTCCCTGGGCTCCATCTACCAGATGCCCGTAGCACCTGCTCCCCTAGCTGTGCTAACCAAAATCCATCTCCAAACATTGCCAAATATCCCTTGGGAGACAAAATCACCCTGGTTGAGAACCACTGGTCCTAGACCAGCACTGTCCAGTCGAGGTTTCTGCAATGGCAGAAGGGTTCTGTGTCTGTGCTATGCAATATGGTAACCACTAGAGCCATGGGGAAGGAATCCTGGTGGTGCAACTGTTGAACACTTGGCTGCTAAGTGAAAGGTTGGTAGTTACCCCACCTAGTGGCTCTGCAGAAGAAAGACCTGGCAATCTCCTGAAAACCCTGTGAGGAAGTTCTACTTCGTCACATGGGGTCACTGTGAGTTGAAATCAACTCAGAGGCACCCAACACCAATAACAACAGCCTCATGTGGCTATCAAACGCTTGCAATGTGGTTCATGTAACTGAGAAGTTAATCGTTCATTTCGTTTCATTTTAATTAATTGACATTTAAGTGGCTACATGTGCCTGGTGGCTACTGTACCAGACAGCACAGTTCTAGATAGCAGCAGAGCAGAGGTAGAAAAATTGCCCTTCGATGGACAAGTAAACCCCAAAAGCAGTTACGAAAACCTCCCAACAGAAGTCTGACCAGCTTCCTGCTTCACTGTGGTAGGGAAGGCAGCAATGGAAATGGTAATAGCTTGGCATAGGTGCCACCCTACCAATTCTTGTGTGCCCAATGGCAGACATTGCTAGTCAAACACAGCACACTTTCCTACTGAGTTCAGGCATGGCTCTGGCACCTTCCCAATACAGTACTCCAGGCAGTCACCAACTATAGATTGGTTGATGCTGGCATGACGGTGAAACATATTGGCTATCCTTGCACTAGGCCACGGGACCCATCTGTGAGGTCCAGTGTCCCATGAGGCCAGGACGTGGCTGGCAAGGGGCAGGTGATCAAGCTAGGTCAGTGGGACGACTAGACGTGGGAGGGGCAGTGGGTTGGAGAAGCCAAGCTTTAGCTCCCTAATCATTTCTCTAAGAAGAAATACCCATTGCATGATTTAGGGATGGAGCACAGGGGAAGATGCCGGCTTATCCACCACTGATGTGAAAAGCATTTGCGGATTTTAATTGGCCTGGGACTCTGAGTCAACAGAAGCTGTGGCTGCTGCAAAAGATTGTTAAAAACATGTTAGTAAAGTTAATAATGGCTCCCAGGCGTATAGAGTGTTTATAGCCTTGTGCTTCCTGGTGCTCACACCACCCTGTGAAGTGGGGGAAAAGAACTGCGCTCCCATCTGGCAGGTGGGAGGGCTGTCGCCCAGAGAGGAAACAAGATGGGTGAGACCCACATTTACCTCCCAGACTTCCAGGATCACTGTGCCCCACTGCAGAGCAGGAGACCACTGTGTTTGCTCAGACCAGACTCTTGTGCAATGTCCATTTCTGTAGCAGAGGGCTGCCTGGAAGTCTCCCAGGGACAATGCAGTGTTCTGAAGGATCTGGAAGTCTGGTCACCTGAAAGATGGTTGAAGGCTCCAGAGAAGAAAATTGGGGGCAGACCCAATAGCTGTCATGTGGAAAAGGAGTTCATCCTGTGTTCTGTCACCTGAGAGAGCAGAACTGGGATCAGCATGTGCCATCTTGGCTAGGCAGTTCTCTGGGTCGGAAGAAACAGGTGCAGACTCGGGACGCTGAGGAAGGAGGACCCTGGCTCTTCTGCCATCAAGAGCTATAGGACTTTGGCAAAGTCACACCCCTCTCTGGTGCACCGATGTCGCCACCAGGAGAAAGTAGACTTTATGGTGTCTGAGAAACTTTGTGGCTTTGGTTCCAAAGAAGAAAAGTAGTTAAACCCCAAATGTCTTTCTTAGTAGTGAGCTCCCCATCACTGCACGTGATCAAGAGGGATATCACTGACTTGTCCATCTCGGAAATTGCTCCTGAGTGGGGCTGGACCTCTGAGACTGTGTCCACATCAAATGCCCGTGGTTATCCGATGGTTGCAGGGCATCCCAGCTTGCTCCCAAACCTGCTACCCCTCTTTTCTGGATTCTTCTCTAATTGGCCACCTCACTGCTTTCTTCTCCCACCTTCTTTAGTATCTCCATTCCTTCCATTAACCTCCCTGCCTTGCTCCTCCTTCCCTAGGTTATCTTTCTCCGATAATGTGAGTTTTTGTAAGTGTGGCGTGAACTTAGCTAATTGCTTATTGCCTGGTGAGGCACCCAAGAGAGAGTCTACATGCCAGGCAAAGTCACTTTTCAATACCTCCTGGGTCTTTGGCCACCAAAGCCATGGTGTGGGTGAGTTTGGCTGGACTATGTACAAAATATGAGGATCACTTTTGTCCCTTTAGCCTAAGGGATGGCAAATAGATAGCATTTGTACATCATTTCCTCATTACCTGCCTGGGGCAGACATTAGTAATCAATCATAGCACTCTTTTCCACTGAGCCCAAATACAGACTCAGAGCTCTTCCTCTTTAACACTTCAAGCAGCCACTACCCATCTATCAGAGTTGATGTATGAATGGAAATCTATTTACTCGTACCCTTTCCTGTACCAGTCTGGGTTTTACTAGAAAACAGCACACTCAGCTGGTGTGTTGAAGAGCCTTTTCAATTGAGGAGTCTCAGGACTGCAGTTAGCACACTTGGCTAAACGAAAGGTTGGAGGTTGGGTCCATTCAGAGGCACCTCCCAAGAAAGGCCTGGTGATCTATTAAAAAAAATATGTTGAATCATGCAGCAGTCAGCCATGCTGGGAACTGCTTACCAGCCTTGGGGCTGATGGGGCAAAAAAGTGAAAGGGTGATACAGGAACCTGGTGAGAGCTGCAACTACTAGAAAGGGTCTCTCAATGGGGTTGTAGGTGGAGAGACCCAGTCATTGCCAAAATTAGGGCCCGGCATGGAGGGAGCTGGGTGGGCTGGGGGATAAATTCTGTGGCTGCTAGTTCCTCCCATGTGTAGGTCTCCTACCCAGGCCTCCCATTGGCCAAACTCAATTGGAAGCCAGGGAACAAGGGAGTGAGGGTGACCCAGTGCATAGTGTCAGCTGCCCAGGGCACAGGGCAGACTAGAGAAGACCCAGGGGCAGGTAAGAGGCACTAAAAGATGAACTGAGGTCCCGATGAGCCTGCCCAGACTTGGGACCTTTCTTTAAGGAAACTTCCCAAGCCTAGCTGCCTGGGAAGAAGGATACAGAAGTCTCCCTGATAAGAATCCTGAAAGAGGCTCTTGGCAAGAACATGCCACGTGGGTGCTGGAGCCGGCACCTCCTTCCGCCCAGCCCTGTCAGGCAATACTCTCCAGTGGAAGCTCTGGTCCTTTGCTTGGTGGGATTGGCAGGGTGCAGACAGTTCTGTCCAGTGGGGTCATTTAGGAGAACTTAATAAAGGGCCTATTCGCCAAGGTATAGGCAGGATGTAACATGACCACCAAAGGCAGAGGTTAGCACGCTACAACCACAGCCCAATTTAGTTCTCTAATTGCTTTTAAAACTAAAGTTTTACCAGTCACTTGCATATGCTCTGTGTCTGCTGTTAAGCTATGGCACAGAGGTCACAGTTGCCTTAGAGTCTGTGTGGCCCACAAAGCTAAGATTCACTGATGGCCCCAACATGGAGGGAAAGGTCCCTGGGTGGCCCAAGTGATTTGTGCTTGACTTCTAACAGAAAGGAGCCTTGATGGAGCAGTGGTTAAGTGCTTGGCTGCCAACTGGAAGGTCAGTGGTTCAAACTTGCTAGCTGCTCTGTGGGAGATAGATGTGGCAGTCTGCTTCCACAAAGATTGACAGCCTTGAAAACCCTATGGGGCAGTTCTACTCTGTCCTAGAGAAGTGCTATGAGTTGAGATTGACTTGACTGCTGTGGGTTTGTTTTTTGGTTTTCTTTTTTTTTGGACTAATTGAAAAGTTGGGGGTTCAAACCTACCTAGTAGTGCCATGGATCCAGAAGGATCACAGCCAGGGTCACTAGGAATAAGAATTGACTTGACAGCAGTGGGTGCGTTGGTTTGTATGGAGGGGCTGATTGGGTGGTGGAGAGCCCTGGAGAGGGCTGGCACCCTCGGGGAAGGTGTCATGGAGCAGGTGGCCCACCAGGTCCTGAAAAATGGTGGGTATGACTACCAGACAAGAAGGGAAGGGCACATGGCTTATAGAGGGGTGATATAGAGGGATGATAGGCACTCTTGGGCTAGCAACAGTGGAGCCATTGATTCCTCTGGACTGGAAGTAGCAGGGGAGGGAGATGTTGCCAAAAAGAAAGACAGTAGCATGTGAAGAAGGCAGTCTGAATGGAAGGAGTTTCAACTCAACCATTGATATACGGACGCAGCCAGTACTTAACAGCCCAGAGAGACATAGCAGCAGCCCGTGGAGAGAGCTAGGCCGTAGATAGCATGACCTCGCTCAGTTCCCTCCCTCTGATCACCTGCTAGTAGGTGACCCCATAGGCTGAACCCACCTGGAAGGTGGGGAGTCAGGGAGCCACAGATAAGAGTCCCCGCAGGTCAGCATCCACAGGCACAGGGCAGGGCCAAGAAGCAGAGGGGTAGTTCTAGAGGCACAAACGAGACACCCAGCCTAGGGGTCAAAGGTACTGTCTTCAATTCTCCCAGAACCTTTCTTTCCCTGCTGTGCTTGACCTCCTCTGTGGCCCTCAGAGAGACCAGGTGAGCGTTGTGTTGTACCTGGCTCTGTGACAGTGCTGACACTGGTGTCACTGCCCCTCTACCTGCCTCCAGAGACCTTGTGAGCTGCCTGGGGAGTAAACCCACTCACCAACCAAGCTGTGGGTGAGACAGAATGCTAAATGAAGACTACATGATCAAGGACCAAGTGTGACATGTGCTGTGTGGGTGGTCAGAGCAGAGGACAGAATGATAGGGACTGACTGGATGGTGGAGAGCCCTAGAGGGGACTTCCACCCTCAGGGAAGGTGTCATGAAGCAGGTGGCCCAGCAGGTTCATAAAAAATGGTGGGTATGAGTAAGAGACAAGAAAGGAGCAGCGCGTGGCTTGTCTTGAGAAGCTGCCATGTGCCACGTCCAGTGACAGGCAATGCTGGGAGGCATGAGCACAGCCCCAGACCCTGAAGTCAGGTCATCTGGGCCCAAGGACCAGCACTGTCCCTTCCTGACAAGGTGCAAGGCACTTCCCCTCCCTCTGATTGTCTTGAGATGGGCAATCCCTGACACAGAATTATTGTCAAGGGCCTGCTCAGCCACACTCCTAATCTTCCTCCTCCCTTCCAACCTTCCACCCTTCCTTCTATCCATCCTTCCAACTACCTACTTATATATACATCCACCTAATCATCTACCTACCCATCTCCCACTCACCTATCTACCCACCCATTCACCTACCTATCCATCCATCCATCCATCCATCCATCCATCCATCCATCCATCCAATAACAACAAGTATTTGTCGAGCGTTAACTACATGACAGACACTGTTGCACGCTCTGGGGTTACTTCAATGAACAGAACAAATGAAGATTCTGGCCTTCATAGGGCCATGTTCTGGAGAGGGGATAAGAAACTAAACAAACAAATTTTTAAAATGCAACATGATGGGTAGTAATTGGGTGCTAAGAGTAAAAGGAACAAGATAAAGGGATGAGGAGTCTTGCGGGGGTAGGGGCTGCGATTTTAATAGGGAGGCAAGGGCAGACTCGTTGAGAAGATGACTTTGAGCAAGACTTGTAGGAGGTGAAGGGGTGAGCCATGAAGATATCTGAAGGAAGAGCATTCAAAGCAGAAGGAACAGCATGTGCAAAATCCCTGTAGTGGGAACATGTCTGGAAGGGTGTGGAACATTTGAAATGATATAAGGGTGAGAGTTCTTCAGGGAGTTGGTCAGAGAAACAGCAAGTGCCAGGTTGTGGGGGGCCTCGTAGGCTGCTATAAAGACTTGGGGGCCTGTTCTATGAGTCAGGTGATGCCATTGGAGGACTGGCCACTGTATTGGGGCTGGACAATAGAGGAGTGAAGGGGAAGCCCCAAGGGCCCACTGGGAGCACTCAGACTCAGCATGTGTCCACAGCCCCACAGCCAAGGCCTGGATGGAAAGCCATCCTTGACTTTAGGGGGTCCCCTTTCCTTTCACCAGCTCCCTCACTCTGAAGGGAAGACTTGAAACTTTATACCACGACTTCTGGGTGTCAGAGGCCTACTTATGGCTTCAAACAGCAGCTGACGAGGCAGCCGTGAGGATCAGGCCTGGAAGAGAATGTGGCGATAAGAACACATGCTTAAATTAAGGCTTGAAAAACCCTGGCCAGCAGGACTGGCTCCTGGCCCTGGGTCAGTGGGGCTGGCCTAGAGCCTTCAAGAGGTGGGACCCGGTGAGGGGAGGCCCCGCACCGAGGCCCCTCTCTTTGCCCACACATGCTGAAGCCCTGTGGGCAGTCAGCAGCCTTGCTGAGGACAGTACAGGCAGATAGCCAGGTTGACCCTTGGAGCTGCAAAGCCAAGGACAATTCTTGGGAAGCAGCCTCAAGCTGGCCAGGCCTGGGCTGGATGGCTGAGGGGGCCGTGGCTGGGTCAGCCATCCGCGTCAGGCCTATTCATAACCTGGCTGCCGCTCCTAAGGCTGCAGCAAGTCAGATTTTGGCTGTGAGTCACTTGGGGGCCTCTCTGGTGTCTCCCGAGGAGGGAAGTGGGGGAGGGGTTCTCTGTTTCCCCACTGTCCTCAGAGACTCAACTTCGTACGTATTCTCTAGCCTCATGTCCCTCTCCTGGGCCTTTGCAGCCTGGAGGGACCCAAAGGCTCGGCTGTTTGCTCTGGACTTGGGTCTAAGGTCTCCCGTGGGCATTTGACCCCATTGGAGCTGAAATATCCCTTCTTGGTTCTTTGGATATCAAAGTTCCTTCCATGTGAGCCCCTGTCCGAGGCTGAGGTCTCAGTCAGTGTTGGCCTGGCAGGGGTTTAGTAACCGGCTCCTTGGATAAACCCAGACCAAACCAGTTGCCTTGGAGTTGACTCCAGCTCATGGTGGCCCCATGTGGGTCAGAGTAGAAATGTGCTCCAGAGAGTTTGCAGTGGCTGATGTTTCAGAAGATCATCAGACCTTTCTTCTGAGGTGCCCCTGGAGGGACTTGAACCTCCAACCTTTCGGTTAGCAGCCGAGCACATTACCCATCTGTGCCACCCAGGGACTCCAGATACCTGAATAAAAGCTCCGATTTGTCCCGTTTGCCAATTTCTATGGTGTAAACACTCCCATGGCTGATTTCAAGTTATGACTGTGGTATCACGGAATGCAGAGTGGGAAAGAGATGCGTGTGATGGGCTCTCGAGAGGTGAGGAGAGTGGTTGCAGTACAGCTCTTGTCCTGCCAGGTCCCTGCCTCAGCAGCTTCCAAAGGGCAGGCGCCCATGTGGGAGGGAGGTGAGATCACCTCAAAACTGCCTAAGCCATCTTTTTATGGATACCAAAACAAAAAACAGAACCCACTGCCACTGAGTCGATTCTGACTCATAATGACGCTGTAGTACAGAGTAGGGCTGCCTCCATACGGTTTCTAACGGAAGCAGACTGTCTCATCTTTCTCGTACAGAACAGCTAGTGGATTCAAACCACTGGCCTTGTGGTTAGCAGCCCAGTGCCTTACTCACTGCTCTGCCAGAGACAACAAAGCCTTAGAAAAATCTTGGGCAATGACTGCTCTGACCACCAGAGCCAGGGGTAGGGGCATCACCCAGGAAGGGGCTGGGGCGGTCACTGAATGACTCAGCTGAGGGCAGGACAGCCCAGCGCCAGAATCTAGAAGTGTCAAAGGAAAAAAAGGAAGACTCATTCTCTCCTCTCAAAACCACTCCTGGAAGAGCTTGGTGAATTTCTTCACACTATGGGAGCTCTGGTGGCATAGTGTCTAAGGCATTTGACTGCTGACCAGAAGGCTGGGGATTCAAACCCACCAGCCACTCCTCAGAAGGAAGATTTGGCAATCTACTTCCATAGTGATACTGCCTTGGAAACCCAAGGAAGGGTCACTATGAGTCCGGTCCGACTTGCTGGCAAATAACAACAACAATTCCTAAAATGAAACATTATTCAGCAATGAAAAAGGAATTAATTTCTGATACATGCTATGGCATAAACGAGCCTGGAAAATCTGAGTGAAGTAAGTTGGATGAAAAATGACATATTATATGATTCCATTTTTATGAAATTTCCAGAAAAAGGCAAATGTCCAAAAAGTAAGAGAAGTGGTTGCCTTCAGCTGAGGGTGGGGTTGACCAGTGACTGCAGATGGGCACGAAGACTCATCTTTGGGTGACAGGAATGTTCTAAAATTGGAATGTGGTGATGGTTGCCCAACTCTGTAAATTTAGTAAAAATAATCACTTAAAATGGGTGACTCTTATGGCATGTAAGTTATACCTCCCTAAAGCCATTTAAAAACATTGTTTCCCAAACAACTGTTTCAATGGTTTCTTAATATTTCTTCTAGTGGCTTTGCTCTCAATAAGTCAACATTCTCCAGTGGTGTGTCTTCCTCCCTGATGCTGCAACAATTCAGGGATGACATAAGCTGGTTGAGGATTACTTCCTTAAACTTGTTCTTCAGAAGAGGGCTTTCTAGGTCAAAAGCAATGGATGTTTTTAAGCTTCTCAATATAATGACTCAATCGTTTCCCCAAAGCATTGGGTCAATTAAGAGCCACCATTTCTTGCCCTTACCTAATCTGCATGGACAAACTAAGGAGCAACAGACGAAGAACCAAAGACGCCCCAGAACCACTATTTTAATTGGAAGTCAGAGTGGTGGCACTTACGGGGTTCCAGGGAGTTCTGGGGGGTCCCAGGGGGGTCCCAGGGGGCTTGTTATTGTTACTTGCTGTTGAGTTGGCTCCAACTCATGGTGACCCCACATACAAGAGAATAAAACGTTGCCTGGTCCTGTGCCATTGTCATGGTCATTGGTATGCTCAACTCCATTGCTGTGGCCACTGTGTATTTTGAGTGTCTTCCAACTTCCAGCACTATGTTGTTGTGTTGTTGTTATGTGCCGTCGAGTCAGACCCAACTCATAGTGACCCCTCCTTGGGTTTCCGAGGCAATATCACTGTGGAAGTAGATTGGCCAACCTTCCTTCCGAGGAATGGCTAGTGGGTTTGAACCGCCAGCCTTCTGGTTAGCAGTCAAGTGCCTTAGGCACTATGCCACTGGACAATATTCTGGTGTGATCCATAGGACAGTTTCATTGCCTGATTTTCAGAATTGATTGCCAGGCTTTCCTTCCTGGTCTTCCTTCATCTGGAAACTCTGCTACAACCTGTCCACCATGAGTGACCCTGCTGGTATTTGAAAAACTGGTGCCATTGCTTCCAACACCATAGCAACACCCAAGCCACCACAGAACGGCAGACTGACAGATGGGTGGTGGAGGGGGGTCTTCAGGAGCTGGGAATGTTCTATTTATATTCTGAATGGGGCATAAATTATATAAAGTAAAATGTTCGATTTTTTTTTTTAAATTTTGTTTTTATTGTGCTTTGGGTGCAAATATATGGAGTAGAATTTGTTTTACATTCAACAGTTCGTGTACATTTGGTTTTACTCCCCGATTACCATCCCCAGCCCTAACCCACTCTCCTCATCTCCCTCCCCTGTAACCCCATCCCCACCCCCACCCCATACCCTTCTTAACTATGTGCTCCTGTCTGTCCAGCCTTCCCTCCATGTGAATGCTGCCCCTCTGGTGCCCCATGGCTGGTTGCTCCAAGGGGTGTATCTGCATAGGGTAGGTGGGTGCATCACCCTGGGTTGGGTGTTCTGCATGTAAGTCTTACTGCTGTTGGGAGTGAGTCTTATCCCAGGCTCGACATGTATCTTGATTGTACAGCTGGATGAATCCTTACATACAATACACCTGTGTAACCATCACCCAGATCAAAATGTAGACATTACCGCCACCCCAGAATGTTCTGTTGTGCCCCTTCCAACCAGACCTAATAGCCCCTCTGACCCCCATCACCATGGATTATATTTGCTTGTTCTTGAATGTCATTAGAACCATCTTTCATTATTATTATTATTTTTTTAAATTGTGATATGGGTGAAAGTGTGCAGAGCAATTTCATTTTCCATACAGTAGTCCATACATGTTTTGTTTCATGACATTGAGTGCAATTCGCCACAGTGTAACAGCTCTCTTCCCACTTCCTCCCCATAGTTACCTCTTCCCTGTGTCCTTCTTTCCTATGCATTCCTGCCCGCCCCCCAAGCAAATACTGCCTTCTGATCTCCCATGGTTGATTGTTCTAAGGAGTATCTACCTGGTGTAAATGTTCACCTTATACCCTGTCTATTGTTTGGAGTGAGCTCAATTCCAAGCCTGAATGGTCACTAGGGGCCATAGTCTCAGTGGTTTCACTAGGCTCTATCACACTAGGAAGGCTAGTCTTTTTTTTTTTTAAATAATTTTATGTTGTTGGAAAAGTTAAGGACCTCTGGTGGTATTGTGGGTAAGGCATTTGGCTGCTAACCAGAAGGTTGGTGGTTCAAACCCACCAGCTGCTCTGTGGGAGGAGGATGAAACAATCTACTTCTGTAAAGATTTACAGCCTTAGAAACCCAATGGGGGTCTCTATGAGTTGGAATCGACTTGATGACAGTGGGTTTGGTTTTAGTGGAAAGCTTAAGCGCTCGGTTGCTAACTGAAAGGTTGGTGGTTCTGACCCACCAGTGACTCCACTGGAGAAAGAGCTGGCTATCTGCTCCCATAAGGATTGCAACCTTGGAAACCTACCGGGGAAGTTCTACTTGGTCACATGGGCTCATTATGAGCCAAAAATCAACTCCACTGCATCCAATGGCAGCAACACTCTTTTGGTAAGAGTGGCTGGTCACTGAGCTGTACACAGGATTATGTACTGTCCTAATTGTATGTAATACCCCACAAGAACGTTGAAGAAAAGATGTAGGGCCGAGGGGACAAGGATGCTGGGGCATTGTCCCCTCCGCACCAGCGGCCTGCCCACTGACAGTTCCACTGGGCGGGAGGAAATGACAGTGAGCTGTGGCCAGCTGTGCCTGCTCCCCCATGTGGTCTGGGTCTGTGGCGTTGGTGGGGGTGGGAGCTGCGCTGTGCACATGACCTAACCATGTCTCTCTCTTCTCTCCCCCCTGTCTCGTGTGTCAGTCCTGTGTCCAGCATCTCGTGGGCTCCATGTGTCTGTAGAGCCTCATTCCGTGCTGTCTGGCAGGGAGCACCTTCTCACCTCATCTCACGGCCTGGCACTGCCTCAGCATGGCCATCTCATCACGCCTCGCCCTGTGGGAGCAGAAGGGAAGTGACACTCGGGGCTGGGGCTGCAGCCACAGGGTCCTTGGAGGACAAGTCACAGCTGGGCGGCCCCTGCAGCAGGGAAGCTGATATTTCTAGTGCCCCCTGTGGCATGTCCAGTCCCACATGCCGTCTCCTCAGAGCCAGCTTGGTTAGCCATGCCCTTGACTGCTCCTATGGCTTCCTGGGGGCCTGCCTTGCTTTCCTTTTCCTCCGTCGGTGGTGAGGAAAAGAGAGTAGGTGGCCGTCCCATCTCGGTCCCCATGGCAGCTCTGATGAACACTCGGGTCTGTGTGGGAGGAGGTGGGGGTGGGGCAGGCAGAGCTCTTGGCCGCCATGTTTATCATCTGGGGAAGGGTCTCCATTGTCCCTGCTTTCTGTCACCATGGAGACCTGGAAAGCAGTTGTTCTCCTCAGTTACTACTCTTTCCCTTTTGTATTTCTCACAAGAGAACATGACAGTCAGCCTCTTTCTTTGAAGCCAGCTACCTCTTCAGTCCCTTTTGCCCACCCCACCCCCCAGCCTGTGTATCACTTGATGAGTTGGAGGCGGCAGACCGGGTGGGTGAAAAGCTTCTTCCTTGCTGCCTCTTGGCTGCCCCTGTACCTCCGAGACTTGTCTGAGTGTAGGATCGAGGATAGTTTTGAAAGAAGCACATGGTGACATCTACAGAGTGTGTCTTAAAACTGTTTCACTGATGGGGTGGGATTCAGTCCACATTGGGAAGCAGAGACCAGTTTGCGCCAACTCATGGTGACCCCATGCATGTCAGAGCGGAACTGCACTCCACAGGATTTTCAGTGGCTGATTTTTCAGAAGTAGGTCACCAGGCCTTTCTTCTGAGGGGCCTTTGGGTAGACTAGAACTTCCACCCTTTTGGTTAGCAGCTGAGCATGTTAACCATCTGCAACACCCAGGGACTTCTGGCAAGGAAGAAATGTGGTGTCAGTGGGAGCCCAGAACTGCATATCCCCAAGCGTCTCTGGCCCCAGGCAGAGGACTGCCTCACTCTGCCTTATTCCACAGGCTCTGCCTTACCTCCTGGTCTTTCCTATCTCCTTTGAATTCCCCTTTTATCGGCTGGGCTGCAAAGATCAAGTCTGCCAGCCACACACACACAGGACCTTGATAAGGAGGTTATTTTAAGCCAATGCGTAGCTCTTCCATATAAGGCATTGGTGTGGTCAATTTCTCAGGCAGTCATAGTGATGCTGCTTGAGGAGACACTCCATCGTCCATAGCTGGTGCCATGCCTCAGTCTCCTAGGTCGCTGTGGCAAATGATGGGGCCTGAGCCCCAGCCAAGTCCAATCAGCTCTGGCCTGGGCTGTGTTTCTGGAAATAAATTCCTGGTACTAGTGTTGTAGGTCCCAGTGTTGGGGAGCCCTCTGCTGCCCAGGTCCTGGTTTAAAGACCATTGAAGAAGCCATAGCACTAGGCCAGCTGAGTGGGCTGAGCCACAGGGTTCCATCCTTACATAAACGTGGCTGGAAGACCTTCCCGACCTTACCATGTGCCTGGGCCACAGTAACTGATCAATAAATGTCAGCTGCCATTAGTTCCATTGTATTAACTCTTGTTGTTAGTTGTCATTGAGCAGATTCTAACTCATTGTGATCCTGTGTGTGTGCAGAGTAGAACCACTCCATGGTGTACCCAAGGCTGCGACCTTTCAGAAGGAAATTACCAGACCTGTCATCTGACGGGCCTCTGAATGGGTTTGAACCACCAACCTTTCAGCTAAAAGACAAGCACTTAACCCTAGTAACTAAGAAAAAAAAAAAAAAAAAAAAAGCCAGTTGCCAATGAGTCACTTCTGATTCATGATGACCCTGGATAGTGCAAGTTGTTAAAGCACTCAGTGACTAACCAAAATGTCAATGGTTCAAATCTACCAAGTGGTACCTCAGAAGAAAGGTCTGGCAATCCACTTATGAAAAATCAGCCATTGAAAATCCTATGAAGTATGTTCTGCTCTCACACGCATATGGTTGCCATGACTACTAACTCTAGTTCTATGATGTTAACTCTTGGAGCCGTTTGCTACAAGCTAAGGAGGGCGAGTATGGCTGGTTCCCTAGATCCATCCTGTCTGGGAACCAGAAGAGCTCCTTTGGGGGCAGGTCCTCCCCGAGGTGGGGTCTGTCCCATGCCAACGAGGGAACCAGCGCCACTGATGGTCCAAATTCACGTCACAAGGAGACTTGGTCTAGGTGCAAGCGCACTGACTGGCATAGCCCGCTGCTCATGCATTCCATCCTCATGCACTGTCTCAGGCCTCCTGGAGGCCTCCCAGGCCTCACTCGCGTTGTCATGCCTCTCATGCCTGGGCTTGGTCATGTGTGTCCTTCTCAGTCCCCTCCCAGGCTCCGTCACCAACTCTTTAGGGCAACTCACCTCCATGGGTTCACTCACTGAGCTTTCTCCTTCCTTGCTTCTGCAAAACAGATTCGGGAAGAGGACAAGAGCCCGCCACCGTCCTCGCCCCCACCCCTTTTCTCTGTCATCCCAGGGGGCTTCATTAGGCAGCTGGTCCGGGAGACTGAGAAAGAGTCCAAGGAAGCAAGACGGAAGAAAGAGGCAGCACTTGCCTCTCCAGAACAAGAGGTAAGTGGCCCCACTGGAAGTGGACCAGGTGTCTTTTGATTCCTACCAGTCTCTTCCTTGAGCCTCCTCTGAGTAACTCCTGTTTTTGTAGTTATATGAGCTTTCAAACCATCCTGCCTCTGCTCTGGCTGTCCTTGCCTTGAGGAATGCCCTTTCCCTGACCTTATCTATTGAGCTCCTATGCATCCTTCAAAACCCAGCTCAAATTGCACGTTCTGGAAGAGTTCTCTCATTGCCCTTCTTCTGATTCGCACCACACCCTCTATGCTTGTCTTAACTGTCGTCTGTATAGTAATGATTTGATCACATGACTTGTTTGATGTGGAATTCCTTAGGAGCAACAATTCCAGTTCTTATTCAAATCTGTGTCTCGAGCAGCTGTCATAGTACCTAGCCTATAGTGAGTGCCCAACAAATGTTTGTTTAAAGAATGAGTGATGCTAGCTGAGATATGATGGGTGGGGATCATTTTACCCCTTATGGCTGAAAAAAAAGAAGCCTAGATACTGGCTAAGGATGAATAGTTAGTTCACTGTAACCAGAAAGACATTCATTTGTACTCACCAGTATAGCTGTATTGGTTACTGAAATATTGAAGCCTTTTCATACCAGGAGTAACTGGCTGTTCTGGTCCTCTAGTGCCATTCTAACAGAAATACCACAGTGGATGGCTTGAACAAACAGGAATTATTGGCCCTTCCCCAGGTAGTTTTGGAGGCTAGAAGTCTGAGTTCAAAGTGCCAGCTCTAGAGGCTGGGTGAAGGCCCCTCAACCTTGGGTTTCAGCTCTGCCTTCTGCTCCCAGCCCACTGGAGCTGGAAGCTTCTCTTAACTCAGGCAGCTGCTGGCTGCTGAGGCTGATAAACCCAAGGTCAACAAGTGAAAAGGCCACAGTCCCAAAATTACCAAACAACACAGCAGGCCACTAGTTCAAGTTCAGAGACAATCCCAAGATCGACAGGAGACATGGCTGGCTGTTGACTGGAGACTCGGCTACCTGCAGGGTCCAAGCATGCCAAAGAGCTCAGAGACCTTTCTCAAAGTTATCTCCTTATAGATTGCAAGCAGACCACATCCCTAAGGCACTCCAGTAGATTCCACCATGGAGTTGATTACCAGCCTCGTCATGGGGAATCACTACATCCAGCTGCCTGGCCATTCAACCAGGCCCAGCCAAATTGACACACAACCTTAACTACCCACTGGCTATGGCCTTGAGTTCCCCAAGTGCCTTCCAACTGCCATGCTTACCCAGGTCCCTCCCCTGACCCCCACAGAATGTGTCTAACCCAGTGACTGCAAGGTCCATGCTTGGCATAGGTTGGGAACTCCATGCTCCAGTTGACATCTCTTTTGCTTGTTTAGTGCCCCCTAAAAGCCCTTAACTGTTTTGAAAAGCACTGCTGGATTGAAACAATAGTTGGCTAAGACTTGTCCCTGGTGGTGACCAGTGCTTTCTCCCTCCTATTCCCCGGCTCCTTAGCCAGGGAACATGCAGAGATAGATGTCTCTACATCAGGGAGACCAACTTGAAGTGCAGTGCACCTAGGGAGTATCACTGCGTGTGTTAGGCAGGAAGGGCATCTCCTTATGTCTCTGCAGTGCCCCCTTGAGGTGGGATGAATGTTGCAGTGATTGGGCTGTGAGGTCCGCTGGCCTCAGAGCCTGCTGTTGAGTTGAGCCATATGGCCACCCTGGCTCCTCCTCCCTGGGCCCCCTCAGCTGTTGTTTGCCTGGCTAGTCCCACAGGTCCCTGCACCTGTTCCATGACAATAACTTTGCTGCTTGAGAGAAGACCTCCAGCAGCTGAGCAACAGCTGCTGCTGAAACACCCCCGCCAAGTCTTTGTGGGTGAGGATGGCAGCAATAGGCTCTGTCTCCACCCCTGCCTGCCCTTAGGCATACACAGGGGCCAAAGGTGACCTCAGTAGGGCTGTCCTTAAGTCATGATGAAGTTTTACTGTGTGGGTTTATCACTAGTGAGCACTCACTTTGCTGTAGGTAGACTCATCTGCTATCCTGTGAAGCAGCAGGGTGGATGGGATGATACCCACTTACCAGAGGTGGAAACTGAGGCCCAGAGAGCTCAAATGACTTGTTAAGGTAATGAAGCCAGGTTGAGGCACAGGCAGGGTGAGATCTGTGTGCTGCTCTCTGGGGCTGCGTGGGGAAGGGCCAGTCTGGTGAGTGAGTGAGGTGGCTGGTGTGGTGGCCACAGAGGGCCAAGGAGGAAAAGGTCCCATGAAGCTGCTGGCTCTGCTGGTGTCTCTGTGCACAGGCTAAGAAGCAGATCTGATCAGAAGATGGGGACAAACAGTCACGCTGGTCCTGGACAGAGACCCAAAAAGTGGGATGGACAGGCCTCGGGCTACAACAGGTGGCTGGACCCTGGGCCAAGATGGCCCCTGGGCTGAGAGCAGGGCAGTCTCAGGACATGTTCTTGAGACACAGCAAGCTCTGGCTGGTCTCGCCAACTTCATTCTCTTGCCTTGATCAGTAAATAAGTCTGTACCCTCTCTTCTTGTCTCAGCATAAACTGTTTCATCTGATCCTCATACAATCCTTGGAAGGAGGCTTTATAGTTCATCTGCATTTTGCAGGAAAGAAAATGAGGCTGGAGGAGGTGTCCTGATTTTGCCTAAGGCCACCCAGCTGGCGAGGGGCAGGGAGAGGCTGGATACCACTTGTTGTCATAATACTTGTTACTGGATAACTCTTTCTAGAGATCTGTATCACACGTCAGATGACTTGGCTTCTAGTTCTGGCCCACCACTCCATGAGGTCCAAATCCCACCTACTCTCTTGCTCTCAGTTTGCTTATCTGTAAAATGGATGTGCTCTGAGTTTCCTCTGGGACCCTGTGATACTAAGGGTACTGCTTTCCCACATGCTAAGAAGGATGCAGAGGGGAAAACAGGCTTGGGGGACTGTGGAAGTCTGAAGGAAGAGGATTTGTCAGAGAATGGGGTTCCTGCTTTTGCTTGGCCCATCCTCATGCTGCTGTCTCCTCCGTGGTGGGTGGTTAAAAAGAAGGCACTGACTCACTTACAAGATGGTGTAGACAGTGGTGAGATTTGCCAAGTATATCGATCCCCTTTCCAAGACTGTATCCTGCCTGGACCCAGATGGTCAGACGGAGCCACTTGCCATGGATGCTGGAGCGATGGCTCTTGGATGTGACTGCAGACTGGAATCACTGACCTTTTTGGTGGGCAACCAAGCTCTTAACCACTGTGCTACCAGGGCTCCTCAGGCAGTATGGGGATCAGTAGGGGAAGTAGGACTCATGGAGGGTGGGGGCTGCTCACTTAGGATGCTGAATGTCAGATGATGGTGCTGAATGATTTCCCACACAGGCTGTGAGCTGCTTCCAGAAGCTTTGAACGGGGTTAAAATGACTGGTGGCAAACTGCAGGGATGCCATTTCAGAGGCTGTGACAATAGGGCAGGTGAGAGACCTGGCTTTAGGAAAGGAGACACAGATGAGAAGCTTTTCAGGATGAAATCAACATGATTCTGAGGCCAGATTGAATGCATGAGGGTGAGAACCCCAGAATCCGAGGCCTAGGCATCTGGGAGATGAATGTGACCACTGTCCAAGATGGACCCACCTAGACTAGGGCAGGTGGGGAAGAGCACTAGGAAGGTGGGATTTCTTTCTACACACATGGAGACAAAGTCCTTTTGGACAGGCTGGTGTGAGGACAGAGGAGCGTGGAGAGCTGAAATCACAAGCAGTAAAAAGGCCCGAAGGAGGAGCAGGGTGTGGAGAGACCTCTTGAGTGTTATATGACCTGAATGTGTAGGTCTAGGAAGAGTGAAGGAGCCCCAGGACAGGGACAGGGCCTTCCCTGGGTCTAGAAGCTCCTGCTTGTTTTCACTGCAATATCCAAAGTGTTTTCCACATCTCATGCTATAAAAGATCTAGAGGGTCAGGTGGTATCTGCCTTTATTGATGGGAAGCTGAGGCTCAGAGTAGGTTGGTGGCATTGCCCATGGTCACCCAGCTGAGATTAGAACAGGTCCTTCTCTCATGATGAGTCTGAAGTCCCTTCCCCAGATCCCTTCTGGCCCAGCAGGAGCAATCAAGGCAGAAATAAGGACATGAACAGCAACAGCAGCAGCTACTATTACTGAGGGCCTACTCTATGCTGAAGGAGCTCTGGCGTGCAGTGGTTAAGGCATTTGGCTGCTAACCAAGGTCGGTGGTTTGAACCCACTACCTGCTCTGCAGAAGAAAGATGGGGAAGTCTGCGTCTGTAAATATTTACAGCCTTGGAAACCCAGTGGGGGTTGCTATGAATTGGAATCAACCTGATGACAGTGAGTTTTTTTTTTTTTTTAAACTCTGTGTTCGGCTGTTTCTGAATGTTATCATAAATCCTCATATCCATCCTACAAGGTAAGCCTTTATAAATCCTCATTTTATGGATGAGGAAACAGAGTCAGAGGAGGGAAGTAATTTACCTAAGGCCACACAGCCAATGATACAGGAGTTGAACTTGGATCTGTCAGGCTCCAAAGTTCACTCTCCATTTTGTCACATGGCCTGAAGGCACTGGACCAGGATCCAGGGTATTGCCTGGCATAGGTTGCCATCAATTTGAATCTGACTCATGGAGACCTGGTGGGTGTCAGAGGAGAACTGTGCCCCATACGTTTTTCAATAATTAATTTTTATTTATTTATTTATTTTAAGTAGATTTGCAGGCATTTCTCCTGAGGTAGCTCTGAATGGACTTGAACCACTAACCTTTTGGTTAGTGGGCAAGTGCTTACTTAACCATTTGCCTCACCTAGGGACATCATTGCCTGGCACAGTGCCTATCAAAATCCTGGAGGTGCTTGAGGATGTTTGTATGGATGAATGAATGAATGAATGAGTGATGACCCAGACAAGTCAGCAAGCAGTGAAGCATGACTGTGGTCTCTCTCTTCTAGATCCCAGAACTTTCCAACAAGCAACCCAACAGCAAGTCCAACAGTGGCACCAAATCAGGAAGCCAACAGATTACCCAAGGCCACCAGCCAAGCTCTCCGCAGGACTCAAACATTCCGAGCAAGGAGAGTGAGGGGACCGGCAGGACGGACCCTGTGCTGATGACCAGCATCAATGGCGAGAAGCCGAAAAGACCCCTCCCCTTCAAGAGAGGTGTGAGGAGGGGTGATGTGCTGTTGATGGTGGCCAGGCTGGACCCTGACTCAGCCAAACCGGAGCAGAGGACTCACCCCCAGAATTCCCCTACCTGCAAGACCCCACCTCCAACCATAGACCTTGGAGGGGAAAGGAGAGGGGAGACCCCAGGTACTCCTCCTGGTCCCCAGGCCAGCACTAAGGAGCCAGTGCCAAAGGCTAAGAAGGCCCTGACTGGGAGTCTTGAGGGTCAAGGTCAAGGAACTGTGCCACTGCCTAAAGGCGAGAAGGGTCCAGGCTCAGTGGGGAGAGGGGGCGGGGCCCCGCAGACCAAAGAACTTAAAGGGGGTGAGGGCCAGGGGACCAGGCCCCGAGCCCAAGGGCCAGGTGAAGGAGGGCAGTCGGGGACAGTGGAGGAGGGAGGAGACTCCCAAAACAAAATGGAAAAGGGGGATCCCTGCAAGGATGCAGGGGGTGAAGGGAAACAGGTTGGGGCTCAGA
>NW_006921784.1:508178-509276 GCF_000298275.1 Orycteropus afer afer
GACAACAGAAAGAGATTTCGTCTCATGAGCCCACTGTTGTTGATTAGCTATGGCTGACGACAGCACTCTACTGAAAAGTGATTCTAAGTCCTAGGCGAACACAGCTGGACAGAGAGATCGATTAGTGATGTCTGTCATGTGCACTGGAGGGGGAAATGGCAGCCTGCATGCCGTTACCTGCCATCCCAGGTCTAGGCATGAGATTGGTCAGTGCAGCCAAATTTCTGGGTGCCTACTGTGTGCTTGGCACTGGGCCAGCTTGTCAAAGCCCAAGGTGAGTCAGACCCAGCTTCCGTCCTCAAAGGATTTGGGGTCACAGTTCAGAATGCCCCATGTGAATGGGCCCCAAGAAGGAAGAATGCAGCCCCATTGTCACCTCCCAGGCCCCCTCTCCAGCTTCCTGGCCTTGTTCAGCAGCTCAGAGCCTCTTTCTCCTCTTTCCCCATCTCCCTTCCTCTCCCATCCTTGCTCTGTTTTTCTCTCTGGGATGTCCACCAGCAACTGTGCTGAAGCCAGATGAGGGAACAGCCGACCTGCCGGCAGGAAGGGTACGGCTTTGCATCGACGACGCCAACAAAACCATCAGCGAAGTGGATGAGGAGTGCGTTCACCGGGTGAGCCCCCGTCCGCTTCCCTGCCCACTACGCTCTCCTTGCACCCGACCAAAGATCCCACTTTGGTTTGATGCTCTTAAAGCAGATAGAGGTAGGAGCCCCAGTGAACTTATTGCCCTGTTGGAGGGATTTTGTTAGGGGTCATTGTTAGGATCCCATAGTGTCTGCTTTATGAGGACACATTGATACCTGTATCAGTCTTAGTACTGGGTGTTCTTCTTACTCACCTAAGAAAGTGATTGCTTTTCATCTTATGGATCTTGCAAATCATGTCACAGAGAGTATTTCCCTTTTCACCCTGGCTTCCAGGGAACTCAGAGCCAAATTTGCTACTTGCCACTAACCTCAGCTTGGGTTTTGCTGGCCTATATTTGGGTCATCAACTTTTCTTTTCTCTTTCAATTGTCTTGGATATAGTTTTAGCATATCACAAATCCTTCTGTCCTGACTCTTATTCTCCCCACAGCCTACTGGTTGGGAAGGA
>NW_006921784.1:514046-542623 GCF_000298275.1 Orycteropus afer afer
GAGCCTCCCAGGAAGTGAGGTGACACCTCTGGCCCCTTAGAACTCTGAGGTCGGGCATTTTACAGGCCTGAGACACACTGGGTCTGCGTTGTCTATCACGGATTGAAGCCTGACCTGCTTCAGATGTGAGCACGGGTGTCTGAAAGCACAGGCGTTTGACATGCCCTGTCGGGTGCAGTCTGAGCCATGTGAACCCCCTAAGCCCATTCATAGCCCTAGGATGGGGTGATGGCCATGCTGGGCTGCATCCATGCTTCCTTCAAGTCGTCTGGCCTCCTACACCCAAGGCCTTTGCAGCCCTTGTCCTCTGCCTGAGTCACGGCCGGTTCCCCAAATGGCCACCAGGTGGGAGCACAGACCCATCTATGAGGCTGGGACTGGGGCCACCTTGAATTGAAGATGGGCTGGGTGGGGCTGGGGGCAGGGCTGGGGGCCTCTCTCCCTGTGGGGACTTAGCCTAGTGCGCGTCTGGGAGCTGCTTGTGTACCTGGGGGTGTGCAGGTCCACACAAGGTGTAGGTGCGTATGGTTGCATGTGCAGGAGCCTCTGATTTGTTGGGTGTGTGTGCTGTGGACACACCTGTCTGCATGTGTGCAAGGGCACGTGTGCACAAATGTACCTATAGTCACACATAGGGGACCAGTCCTCAGAATTCTTCCTTCTTTCCTCCAGGCAGTTGACTCCAAGGGCGTCAGGGAATACGGTGGCTTGTCCTTTGCTGTTTCTTTTTTCTGGATTGGGAGTGGCTCCAGTGCCCTGAACCCAGGACCTCATCCCTGGTGGATGCCCTAGGACTGTATCCAGCCCATACGGGGCCTGCCCCTTCTTTGCCAGCTTTAAGGTCCCATGCTTTGTATCAGCATAGGGCCTGGGGATGGGAAGGCCAGCGGTGGCTGGGAGGACCCCTGAAGTCCAGGCTGGAGGTCAGGGTGTGGAAGGGCACCACACTGGAGCTGTGCCCCTGGTTCTGCCAAGGCCCTGAAGGAGGGACAGATGGGGCCTAGCTGAGGCAGTGGGAGGGGTCACCCACTTGGCATCCTTGGACTTTGGGCTTCTTCCTCCTGCTGCCATCCATCCCCCTGCCCCCCCTCCAGCACCCTTTGGCTCATCTCACTGTCTTCTCTGGCCTCTTCCTTTCCCTCTAAGATTTTGGTCAAGGGCACCAGTACCCTCCATGCCGCCAAACCCATTGGTCAATTCTCTCATCTTGTCTTACTTGACCCTCAGCTGCATTTGACTGGCCCATCACTCCCTCCTCCTAGAGACACTCCCTTCCTCAGATCCAGGATTCCACTCTCCTGCTTTTCCTTCTGTCTCCTCGCTGCTCCTTTTCAGCTTCCTTCTCTGCCCCATGTCTCCCTGACCTCTCCACGTCAGGGTGCCCCTGTCCCCACACTTCTCTTCTTCGCTTTCAACACCCACCTCCTTGGTGATCTCATTCAGGCTCCTGGCTTTAAAATGACTAGCATTCACTCTAATTTAATTATTGCTTTTGTTTATCATCTGTCTCTTCCCACAAGAGAACTAGTTCCACAGGGGCCAGCATTTTAGGAAAGTCAGGTTTATTGAAGTATAATTTATGTATGACAAGATTGTCTCTTTTCAGTGTATGGTTTGTACGTTTTTGACAAACATGTACAGTTACATAACCAATACCACAATCAAAATACAGAGCAGTTCTCCCATCCTACAAAGTTCTTCCAGGCCCTTTTGTAGTCATCTCTACCCCAACATTACCCTTGGCAACCACAGACATGTTTTCTGTCCCTTAGTTTTGCCTTTTTTCAAAAGGGCTTGGTAATGGAACTGTACAGTATGTAACAGAGTTAACTGTTATGTTAACATGCTCAGCTTCCAATCAAAAGGTTGGAGGTTCAAGTCCATGCAGAGTGCCGTGGAAGAAAGGCCTGGCAATCTACTTCTGAAAACCCAGCCACTGAAAACCCTACTGAGCACAGGTCTGCTGTGGCACATGTGGGGTAGCCATGAGCTGGAATTGATTTCGCAACTGGTAACTGTGTGTGATTGGCTTCTCCACTTACCATACTACAGCAGAGATTTATCGGTTTCGTTGCTAATCTGTCAGTGGTCTGTGTGCCTTTATTTCTTTGGACGGATGCAGGAGTTTGTTTATTTGTTCATAAGGTGACCAACCATCCCACTTTTCCCAGCACAGAGGGGTTTCCTGGGGTGAGGGACTTCCAGTGCAAGGACCAAGATGGGTGGTTATCCTTGTTCACTCACTAAGGACAGTTGAGTTGTTGCTAGTTTTTAGTAATTTTGAAAAAAGCTGCTACAAGTAAGCATATACAAAGAGCTCTGGTGGAATAGTGGGTAAGGCACTTGGCAGCTAACCAGGAGGTCGGTGGTTCAAACCCACCAACTGCCCCGTGGAAGGAAGATGAGGCAATCTACTTCTGTAAAGATTTCCAGTCTCGGAAACCCAATGGGGGTTACTATGATTCGGAATCAACTCGATGGCAGTGGGTTTTTGGTTTTAACCAAGCATGTCTAGGGTTATTATTTTTTTGTGTGTGAATGTACATTTTCATTTCTTTGGATAAATGCTTCAGAGTAGGATTGCTGAATGATGATAACATTGAATGATAAGCATACATCTAACTACAAGAAACTGCAGAGTCATTTTCCAGAAGGATTTATTCTTTATCATTCCCACCAGCAATGTATGAAAGTTTCCTTTGCTCCACATCCTTGTCAGCACTTGGTATTAACCAGTAAAAAATTTAATTCTTTTTAGCCATTCTAATATCTGGTCACTGGCAAGGATTTCCTCTATCTGTTCTGTTAAGTTTTGTGCCTCCAGTGCCAAAGACAGTGTCTGCTACATAGCAGACACTCCATAAAATTTTTTATTAAGTGAAGTATGAATGAGTGAATGAATGGATGAATAAATGACGAGGAAGGAACTTTGGGTACCATCTAAGTCTGCTGTGGCAGATACACGACACACATGCCCCCATCTGCCATGCCTAATCCCTATTTACATGGCAGACATCACTAATCAATTCTGCTGCTTTATCCAGTGGCCTCACTTGCACTGCTTTGAGTAGTGAGTGAGATGAGTCCCACAGGCCAATGTAGCTCCAGTTCAAGTCTCTCACCTCCCAAAGAGGAGATCTAGGCCCAGAGATGGGTGGTGGGCTTCCCAAGAAAGCTCAGTGAGTCCGTGGCAGAGCTAGACTCCCAGGCTGGGGCTCTTGCTGATAAAATGCTGAGGCTTCTCCAGTGATACTGGGATGGGAGCCGGGGGCATGGATCTGGACCTGAGCCCTAGGATGGGGCACGGTCTCAGAGTGCTCCCTGGGTGCCAGCTGGGTAGGAGGGCTGAAACCTTGGGTCTTCCTGCAGGTGCCCAGGGGCCGCTGGGACGGCCTGCCTGCCCACATCAGCTCCCTGGCCCAGCGGGCATACTGGGCACTGCTGAGTCAGCGGAGAGACCAGGGCATTGTAGCCCTGGGCCGGAGTGGTGCTGGGAAGACCACCTGCTGTGAACAGGTCCTGGAGCACCTGGTGGGGCTGGCAGGCAGTGTGGACAACACGGTCTCAGGTACAGTGGTCTCCAGTGGCAACCTAGCAGGGCTGAGAGCGGGGCGGGGGCTGCTGGGCTGTCCCTCCTTTCATCCCTGCAGCTTGTGTTTACTGAGCACACATGTGCAGACCCTGTGCTTGCTGCCGGACGAGGGCCCTAGTCCTTTGGGCACTTTTGCCTTAGAAATGGGCACTCATCCCATCCTCTGGACAGTCATCAGACATTGAAGTGATTAGAGCCAGACACTTGACTGCCATCTGTTGGGAAATTATGCTGAGAAATATGCAAATCTGTGTTAATGTGACGTGGATGCGGCTCCATCAGAGCTGATGTGCTCGTGCAGTGCACAACCTGGTGAACTGTACAGAGGACCCAATAAACAAAGGCAGGGGGGCAGGGCTTCTGCTCATGGGATGACCCACCCGCACATATGTGCTAACCTCCGATCCTCTTCAAAAAGTGCTCACTGCGCTGGTTAGGGCTGAGGCAGAGACACAGAGGAGGGACCTGGAAGGGCTTCCCTGAGGAAGTGACATTTGAGCTGGGCCTGAACAGAAGAGGGCTAATTAATAATAATGGTAATGATTGTGGCGAAAACTTTCGAACCGTTAGATGCCTGACCCAATGCCAAGTATATTAACCTATTGATTATTTACAGCCATCCCTGGGTGGTGCCAGGGGTTAAGCACTTGGCTACTAATGGAAAAATTCCTGCTTTGAATCCATCCCGAGGTGCCTCAGAAGGAAGGCCTGGCAATCTGTGTCCAAAATATCACAGCCACCGAAAACCCTGTGGAGCAGTTCTACTCTGTCTGACACACATGGAGTTGCTATGAGTCGGCGTCGACTAGATGGCACCTTCTTTTATTATGTAGAGCAGGCCTATAAGGTAGAATTATTGAAATTTTGCAGATGAGGACATTGAGAGTCAGAGAAGGTACTAGCTTGCCCAAAGCCACACAGTTAATAAACACTAGGGCTGAGATTCAAACCCAGGCAGTCTTTCCAGACCCTTAACCATAGGGCCAGTGTTTTGCAACCTTTGTTTTAGTATCAGTTCCCTTAGGAGCCTTGTTGTTGTTGTTGTTATGTGCTGTTGAGTCGGACCCGACTCATAGCAACCCCTCCTTGGGTTTCCGAGGCAGTATCACTATGGAAGTAGATTGCCCAACCTTCCTTCTGAGGAATGGCTGGTGGGTTTGAACTGCCAGCTTTCTGGTTAGCAGTCAAATGCCTTAGGCACGATACTACCAGAGCTTCTGCGTGAAATTTTAGTACCACAAATACACTGCATATCTGCTGATATAATATACATGTATTTGTGCTTTATATAGAGAAAAAGAGTAAACATCTTCTTCCCCCACCAAGAATCAGGTTCCCCCTTCATGGGGGCAATACACCCCCACTGAGAGTTGCATGACCAATTGCTTTTCTAATAATAATTAAAAAATAGTATTAACAGCAGCACATAGGGAACATTTTCTAAACACTTTACATCATTAAATCTTTAAATCCTCACGGCAACCACAGGAAGTAGGTACTATTGTTCCCGTGTTAGATATGGAGAATCTGAGACTTAGATATGGGATATTGGAGACACAGGGAGCTTAACTCATTTGCCCCAATCCGGGAACTAGCAAAAGGCAGATCCTATATTCAGACTCAGGAGGCTGACGCTTAACCACTGGACTGTGCTGCCTCTCTACTCATTCCATTGTTTCACTGAGCACCTACTGTATACCCGGCCTGTACCAGGAGTGGGAGGGGCTCCAACCCCTGCCTTCCCAGAACACAGTTCCGCTAGAAGAGGGTACATGAGTGTGGAAATCAGGATACACTGTATCCAGGTGCCTAGCATAGTGCCTCGCACATAGTAGGTGTTCAATAAATAGTTGTGGAGGGACTACAGGGCTTTGCAGTCCCACTGCTAGGACAGAAGCTCCCTGAGAGCAGATCTGAAAATATTAACACCCTGCCCTCCTCCTAAGGAGCTCTGGTGGTACAGGGTTTAAAGCACTTAGCTGCTAACAAAAAGTTGCCAGTTCAAGCCCAGTAGTTATTCCATGGGAGCAAGATGTAGCAATCTGCTTCTGTAAAGATTTACAGCCTTAGAAACCCTATGGGGGCAGTTCTACTCTGTCCTATATGGTCACTATGAGTTGGAATCAACTCAATGACAGTGGGTGGGTGGGAGGCCTTCTCTTGGGCTCCACCAGGCCTGAGAGGCCCCTAGGGCACCCCTGCCACCCCTACCCACACGTCAGTGTATGTGTATGGTGAAGAACTCAGTTGTGGAGGTGGCAGGGAGCCCATGGGGGCTGGGCCAGGATGGGACTTGGCCTGGGGATGGGAACCTGTGGGGAAGGTGGTCCTGGGAGAGGGGTGTGTGTGTAGTGGGGTGGCAGCGCCTGGGCCATTGGTGATGCACCCTCCCATGCCCCCACAGTGGGAAAGATCCATGCCATGTTCACCGTGCTCCGAGCTTTCGGCTCCGTGTCCACGGGTCACAGCCGCAGCGCCACCCGGTTCTCTATGGTGATGTCTCTGGACTTCAATGCTACAGGCCGCGTCACAGCTGCTCACCTCCAGGTGAGTCCCTTGGGTGAGGCAGGGTCCTCAGGGTGACAGTGTCCCCAGCTCCACGCAGCACAGCCCACACCTCCAGTTGGGGCTTGGGAATGTGTCTAGGTTGTCACTGTGACCAGCTCCTAATCACCTCGCTCAGTGTCCTGGAACATCCCCTCCAGTCCATGCCTCGGAATATCGTGGGGATGAAATATTCATGAGTAAATATATAATTCAGCCGCTCATTAGATGGTTGTTAAAAGTCCACACTGAAATTAAACAGACGTGCCCCAGCCTTATGCGGCCGTCTGTGTGTGACAAACACATGGCCTATTTGTTCTTATCTCCAAAATCACCCACACCCTCCCCTTTCCCCCTCAAACATTCTGTTTGAACAGAAAATAGGATTAGGTTATTAGAAGGGCTGTTTGTATGTGGAGCTGAGATAATTTCCAGACTCACAGCATGTTCCTTGTGCCAAATAAGTCCTTTTTCAGTCCTGGCCCTGAAATCCTACCATTAACTACCTTTTGGGTCAAGGTACTAAAGGACTCTCTTAAAAAAGAATGTTTGAGCGTGCCCCATTTAAGTACGGACTGCCAAAAGAATGACCAATTCAGTCTTAGAAGAAATACAGACAGATTGTTACTTAGAAGCAAACACAGTAAGACTTCAACTTGCTTGCTTTGGATGTATCATCAGGACAGACCGATTGCTAGAGATGGACGTCCTGTTTGGTAAAAAAGGTCAGTAAAAGTTAGGGGACCACGTGGTGAGATGGATTGACACAGTGGCTGCGACAATGAACCCAAACCAACCAACCATCATGCAGATGGCTCAGGACCGGGCAACACTTCATTCTGTTCCACACAGGGTCGCCATGTTGTCGCTGTGTTGTTGCTGTGGAGTCGGCTCCAACTCATAGCGACCCTGTGTACAGCAGAACGGAACACTGCACCAGCCTCACAGTCCTTGCTATGCATGAGCCCATCGTTGCAGCCACTGTGTCAATCCATCTCGTTGAGGGTCTCCCCCTTTTTAGCTGACCCTCCACCTTACCTTCACCAGGGAATGGTCCCTTCTGACCACATGACCAAAGTAGGTGAGATGAGGTCTGGCTATTCTCACTTCCAAGGAGCATCCCGGCTATACTTCCTCCAGGACAGATCTGTTAGTTCTCCCGGCAGTCCATGGTACTCTCAGAGTTCTTTGCCAACAGCACAACTCAAAAGCATCAACTCTTCCTCAGTCTTCCTTGTTCACTGTCCAGCTTTCACATGCATATGAGGTGATTGAAAACACCATGGCTTGGGTTAGTCACACCTTAGTCTTCGAGCAGATGTCTTTGCTCTTCAGCACTTGAAAGAGGTCTTTTGCAGCAGATTTGCCCAGTGCAATACATCATCTGATTTCTTGACTGCTGCTTCCATTCGTGTTGACTGTGGAACCAACTGATATGAAATCTTTGCTTTTCGTTTTCATGAGTCAATACCAACTCATGGCAACTAACAACAGCAACACCTTTTGATACTTTAATTGAAGATTGCCGTGAGTCAGGTCTGAATTGAGGGCCACTAACTATAATAACACATTTTGATACTTTAATTGGTATGAGTCTATTGCTTTAGTTCATTTTCCTAGTTGGACTCAGAATGAATGAAACAAAGGATTGAGCAGTTTTGATATGGAAGATACCAGCAAAGGTTTAGACCTGCAATTTTTTCTCAAAGGGTGGGTCAGGCTAGGGCGCCCTAATGGGGCCTACTGCGTACCTGGTCACAAGGCCTGGGGCAGATGCACCCAAAGATGCATCCAACTGTTGGCCCAGCACCCTCCTTCTCCCTCCACAGACTATGCTTTTGGAAAAGAGTCGTGTGGCACGGCAGCCAGACGGGGAAGGCAACTTCGAAGTTTTCTCCCAAATGCTGGCTGGGTTGGACATGGATCTCAGGTGAGTGCTGGGTGGGCAGGGATCACTGAGGGCAGGAAGCTGAGGGCCCCTTCACAAGGTGCAGGCTGAGCTTCTGCCCAGAGCTGAGAAGTTATGAATGTGGCCCCTGGATTCCAGCTGCCTGAGTGCAAACAGCTAATGTACTAACCAAGCTGATAACCTAAAAGTTGGAGGATCAAGGCCACCCAGTCTCAGAAGAAAGGCCTGGAGATCGGCTTCCAGGAAAGATTATAGACAAGAAAACCCTACAGAGCACAGTTCTACTCTGAAAGCCATGGGGTCACCATGAATCAGAATGAACTTGACGGCAACTAACAACAACGACATTGGTTGGTGTTGTTATGAGCCATGTTGGCACTTAGTATACAGCAGGGGCTTGGTTATGTTGGCTGGTGGGCAAGACTACACATACCTGACTACTCCTTGACTCTCCCTTTTTTTTTTTTTTAATTTTTTTATTGTGATTTGGATGCAATTTTACAAAGCAGGGTTGTTGGCGCTCCACAGTTCATACACATTTCGTTTCGTGGCCCTGATTACAATCCCAACAATAAACAACTATCCCCTCTCCTCCCTGTGACCACCCCTTCCCTGTGTCCTTCTTATCTATGCATTCCTGTCTGTCCAACTTTCCCCTGCTCCAATGCTGCTTTCCTGATCTCACATAGTTGATTGTTCTAAGGAGTGCAGCTCCTGGAGTAGGTGGTTGCATCTCCCTGGGTTGGGCGTTCTGTTTGTAGGCCTTTCTACTATTTGGCTGAGAGCTAATCCACAGAAGCGAGTCCAGTTCCAGGCCCAAAGGATAGGCCAGAGCCATAATCTCCGGGTTCCACAAGTCTCTATCCAACCAGTGATTCTGGGCCATGACTCTTTCTTCTGCTGAGGGATGAATGAGGAATACTCAGGAGGAGGGAACCGTCCCAGGCAGATCCATGAAGTCAGGGCTTCTGGAGGCACTGGGACCACCTTGACGTCAAGGGGAGCCCCACACCCTGGTGACCATTTGCCCTGCCTAGACACTGGTGTGGGCATGCCCCCTTACTCCCAGTTGATTCTCTGCTTCCAGGACGGAGCTCTACCTACACCAAATGGCGGACAGCAATTCCTTTGGGATGGGCGTGTGGTCCAAGGTAAGGAAGCATCCTTCCACACTGTGTCCTCTGGGCCAGGATGGGGTCGGGGTCCTCGGTGAAGTCTGTCTCCTTTGCCACTGACTGGAGTGTGCAGTTGGTAAGGGCTGGTCATGTCAGGGAAGCAGGGGATGCCTTTGTACGACCTTGGGCTTGTACGAGAACAATGAACCAGGAGCTGGTATCAATGTAAGTTAAGGCAGAGACTTCAGGAAGCGGACTGTCTGCATTCAAACCCCAGCTCTTTCACTTATTAGCTATGTGAACTCAGGCGTGGAACTGAACCTCTCTGAACTTCTGTGTCTTCTCTGGTAAAACAAAGATAGTAGCAGTATTTTACCTTGTGGGTTGTTGTGAGGATTACATGAGATGACGTTCATAAGGTGCTTAGTCCAGAGCTTGGCCTGGATCAGTCAATAGAGTTCTGATAGGAAATACTGTTGGTGATCAGTGTGGGTGGGTACAATGACATTAGTGTGGGCTGTGAGGGAGCCCTTGGAAGAGGAGTGTTCAGTTGCTTGAAAAAGCAAATGGCTCCCTTGTTTGTTTATTATTTTATCATTTGTTTATATTTTAACAACAGTTTTCTGAGCTCCTCCCTTCTCATTACCACCACCACCGGGGCAGGCCTGTGCTAATGCTGGGATTATGGCCCTCATCCATGAATTTTCACTCTAACAGGAGCAATTGTTACTGTTGTTGTTATGTGCCATCAAGTCAATTCTGACTCATAGAGACCCTATGAGACAGAACTGCCCCATAGGATCCCCTATACTGTAATCTTTACAGGAACAAATTACCAGGGAATTTGCAGCGGGAGCTCTGGTGGCACTGTGATTAAGACATTGGGCTGCTAACCAAAAGGTCTGTGGTTTGAACCTACTAGCTGCTCCATAAGAGGAAGATGAGGCAACCTACTTGGAAACCATAGAGGGGTGGCTATGAGTTGGAATTGACTTGATGGTTGTTTTTTTTTTATCATTCAGAGTGGCTGGTGGGTTTGACACTTTAGGTTAGCAGTCAAGTGCTTAACAACTGTGCCACCAGGAATAAAAATTAATGCAATAATGTGGGATAAGAATATACTAAAGGTTGCACAAGATGCTGTGGGAGCCAAAGGAGTGTGAGAGAGCTACTTGACCTCAGTTGCAGAAGATTTCTCAGCAGAAGGAACATTTGAGCTGGGTTTTGAGGGATTAGTAGGAGTTCATCAGGCAGAAGATGGTGATGGGTCACTACCACTCCAATGCCTCTTTCCAAAGCTACATGTCCTGGCAACAAAAGGTGCTGGGACACTTTGATATCTTTATGCAAAAGCAGTGAACTTCAATCTATACCTCACATCATATACAAAAAATTAACTCAAAATGGATTTTAGACTTAAACGTGAAACTTAAAACCATAACGTTTCCAGAAAAAGAAAAAAAAAAAAAAGATGAAAATCCCAGGGTAACCTGGGAAAGGCAAAGATTTCTTAAATATGGCACCATATCCATAAGAGAACAGATTGATGAATTGGATTTCATCAAAATTAAGAATATTTGCTCTTTGAAAGATACTGTTAAGATGAAAAGACAAGCCACAGACTGGGAGAAACAATTTACAAATTACACATCTGATAAAAGATTCATGTCCAGAATGTATAATTAATTTTCAAAAGTCATAAATAAAACAACCTGATAAAAAGATGAGCATAAGATTTCAACATACATTTCACTAAAGAGATTATAATGGATAACAGATGAAACTATGTTCAACATCATTAGTTATTAAAAAAATGAAACTTAGAACTACGATTAGATACCAAACACAATCACTAGAAAGGCTCCATTTAAAAAGATTGATTTTATCAAGTGCTGGTGAGAATTTGGAGCAACTGGAATGCTCATACACTGTGGGTGGGTATGCGAAATAGTACAATCATTTTGGAAAACATTTCAGTAGTTTCTCTAAAAAGTTAAAGGTACACTTTCCACATGACATGCCAGTTTACTCTAGGAGTACACACTCAGGAAAATGAACATGTGTGTCCAGTTGAAAACTTTTATACGAAAGTTCAATAGCAGTTTTTTTTGTAGTAGCCCAAACCTGGAAACTACTCAAATGTTTATCAACAGGTGAATGGATTAATACATTGTGTTCTAGTCATACAATGGAATATTACTGAACAATCAAAATGTTTGATGTGTCCAGAATATGGGTAATTCTCAGAATAATTATGTTGTGTGAAATATCCCAGATGAAAGAGAGTACATACTGTTTGATTCCATTCATGTGAAATGCTAGAAAATGCAAACTAATCTATAGGGACAGAAAATAGGTCAGTGATTGCCTGGGGCTGGGGTGGGGCGGAGGGAGACACAGAGAGACGTGGAGAGAGACAGTAGAGGGAACTTTTAGGGGTGATGCAGATAGTCTTTATCGTGGTAATGGCTTCATAGCTATATTTGCCAAAACTTAACAAATTGTACATCTTAAAGATGAACAGTTTATTTATTTTACTGTGATTTGGGTGAACGTTTATAGAGCAAATTGGTTTTCTGTTCAACAATCTACCCATATTCATTTTGTTTGTGACATTGGTTGTAATCCCCTTAATGTAACAGCACTCTTCCCACTTTCTCCCTCTGTTTACTGTTTCCATTGGTCCTTCTTTCCTATTGCTTACTGCCTTCTGAGGTTTATTCCTGGGCAAATGACGCCCTTTGGATCTCCTCTGGTTGATTATTCTAAGGAGTGTGTTTCTGCCTATTGTTTGACTGAAAATTGAGCCATAGGGTGAGTTCTGGTCCAGGTTTGGAGGGTGTCTAAGGGCCTTGGCCTTGGGGGTTCCACCGGTCTCTACCAGACCAGTAAGTCTGGTCTTTTTTGTGATTTTGAGTATTGTTTCACTTTCTTGTCCCACTCTATCCAGGACCTCCTATTGTGATCCCTTTCAGAGCAGTAGCTGTGATAGCCAGACACCATCTAGTTCTTCCCATCTCAAGGTTGTGGACGCTGGAATTTGAGTGGACCATTAGTCCTTTAGACTAATTTCCTTCTGTCGTTGATTTTCTTCACTCTTCTTTGCACTAGATGAGGAGAGACCAATAGTTGCACCGTACATGGCTGCTCGCAAACTTTTAAGACCTCAGTCGATACTCACTAAAGTAGGATGTAGAACATTGTCTTTATGGACTATGTTATGCCAACTGACCTCAATGTCCCCCGAGATTATAGTCCTGGGCCCCCAAGCCCAGTGACTCACGTTCTCAAGGTGTTTGGTTATGGCTAAGAAGTTTTCATAACTTTACCCCTTGTGTACTCACCATCCTCACTGCCATCGAGTTGACGCTGACTCATAGTGACCCTGTAGGACAGAATAGACTGCCCTTTAGGGCTTCCAAGGCTGTAAATCTTTTCGGAAGCAGACTGCCTCATCTGTGTCCTGTGGAGCAGCTGGTGAGTTCGAACAGCCGACCTTTGGGTTCACAGTCAAATGCTTTAACCACTGGACCACTAGAGCTCCTTGTGTACTACTTTATTCATGGATAATCTGTACCACATATAAACACATATGTAGAGACATCCTCTGTCAAACCTGCATGTATTCATGGGTGTAGTTCCATTTGCATCCCCACACCTGTTCAGCTTGCATGTTTATCTACGTATCCACTCATACGTAGGTGGTTGTTATTACTGTATGGCGGGATTGTGCATGGACTAGTTATTTACCTCTGTTCCCTTGAACTCTTGCCCTCCTCCCAGTGTCATCCTTTGTGTGGATCATTTTGTGCTGACCCCTCCCCCTTGTTGCCTTTCCCTTCAACCAAGTTAATACATGTCTACCCTCTAGTTAATGATTTACCCTCTCTTCCCCTCCCACCCCTGGTAACCTTCAAAGAATGTATTTTTTTTTCCTGTGTGTAAACCTTTTCTTGACTTTTTGCAGTAGTGCTTGTTTCTTAGTTATACTTCAATAAAGATGTCACACACACACACATACATACACACACAAATTGGTTGTTCCCATCCATAGAGTTTCTGCTTCAGCAGGTCTGGGGTTTGGCCTGAGAATTTGCAGTTTTTCACAAGTCCCCAGGCGATGCTGATGCCACTGATCCAGGGACCACACGTTGAGATCCACTGTTGTTGTTCCAACTCATGGAGACCCTCTGTGAAGCAGAATGAGACACTGTCTTGTCGTGCAGCAGGAACCACTGCCCGGTCTGCACCATCCTCACCAATCCTGCCATGTCTGAGCCCGCTGTTGCAGCCACCGTGTCCGTCCGTCTCACTGGAGGTCCTCTCTCTTGCTGAACCTCTACCGTACCCAGCATGATGTCATTCCCCAGGGACTGGTCCTTCCTGATAACATGGCAAAAGAACATGAGACAAAGTCTTGTCATCCTCACTTCTAAGGAGCATTCTGGAGATACTTCATCCGAGATCGATTTGTCTGTTTTTCTGGCAGACCGTGGTATATTTAATATTCTTTGGTAACATCATAACTCAAAGGCATCTAATCTTCAGTCTTCCTTCTTCATTGTCTAGCTTTCGGGTGCATGTGACAATTGAACATACCATGTCTTGGGTCAGATGCACCTTTTCTTGTAGTAGGGTCTGTTTCTACAGTGGGTGAGGAGGTCAGGTGGTGCTAATGCTGGTAGCTTCCTGACTCCTCCTGCATTTGGAATCTGCAATTTGCTTTTCTTTCTTACCATTTCTCTCCATGATTGGGGTCTAGACCTCAGTCTTGGAGGCCAACCATCATTTACTGTTGAGTCAATTCTGACTCATGACGATGCCATGTGAGTCAGAGTAGAACTGTACTCCATCTGGTTTTCAACGGCTGACTTCTCAGAAGTAGATCACCAGGCCTTTCTTCTGAGGTATCTTTGGGTGGACTTGAACCACCAACCTTTCCATTAGCAGGTGAGTGCATTAACCGTTTGCACCACTCAGTTGTTCCAGCATTGGGTTTTCTCATTTGTTTAATGAGTTTGAGGGCTGTGTGACCATCTGAATCAGCAAGAGCGCCTTTGTTTGTTTTCCTCTTGTTTCTGAGGAGGAAAGGGCCTGAGCTCTTGGAGTTTTTCTCAGCCCGGACCTGTTTGTTAACAGTCTGCATAAAGGAATCTGTCACCGTGTGAATTGTGTCAAGGATGTGTTTGAAGTGGTTTTCTTTCTTTTTCTGTGTTTCTGTGGGGTGTTTTGTAGACCAGTTGATTTGCAGGAACGAGTGGGGTGTTCCTTTGTTCTCTCTCTGCTAGCCAGCTGGTACCAAGAGATTCCTTTCTCGTTTCTCCAACCACAAAAACAAACTCTGAGAATGCCGTGGTCTTTGTTACAAGCCTGGGCTAGTTACCTGGGGTTGAGCTCTCATTAAGCACACCTCTTGCTGCCATCAAGTTGATTCCAACGACTTGGGGGTCATAGCGACTCCCACTGGGTCTCCAAGGCTGTCTGCACATGAATTCTTCTTCAGTCTTCCTTTTTAGTTGTCTAGCTTTGGTATGCATGTGAGGCAATTCCATACCTCATCTTATGGAAGCAGCCTGATTCATCTCTTCCATGGAGCAGCTGGTGGGTTCGAACCACCTACCTTTGGGTTAGCAGCCGAATGCCTTAACTGCTACACAACCAGAGCTCCTTTAAGCGCACCTAGTGACCAGAAAATGCCCCCATGGGAATGGGTGCTGCTCCGTATAAGCCCCCCAAAATTGTTAGGTTTAGCAAATAAAAATATCATGTGCCCAGTTAAATTGAATATCAGATAAACAGCAAATCATTTCTAGTATAAATATCCCAAATGGGGAGTCCCTGGATAGTACAAATGGGTCAACATGTTTGCTGTTAACCTAAAGGTTGGTGGTGGGATCTTGGAAGAAAGGCCTGGCAATCTACTTCCAAAAAATCAGCCACTGAAAACTCTATGGAGCACCGTCCTCCTCTGACGCACATGAGGTTGCCATGAATCAGAACTGATATGATAGCTACCGGTTATGTTCCAAATAGTGCATGGTAGGGTCAGTATCAGAAGCTGCCTGGAGGAGGTGGTAGAGCTTGTCCTGGAATGAGAGTGAAGGTAGGTTCAGTGAAGCCGTATTCCTACTGCTTTGGGTAGTTGATGCAAAGGCAAAAGGCAGAAAAAGAGCAAATAGTGCCAGGAAGGGGTGGAGGCAAATCAGGGAAGACTGCCTGGAGGAGGTGACAAGGACCTGGTCCTGGAGTGAGCACAAAGTTAAACAAGTGCGGTGAGGCCAGGATTCCTACTACCCTGAATAGCTGATGTAAAGGCAAAAGGTGGAAAAATAGCAAACAGTACGGTATGGCTGGAGAGCACAAGGTGGGCATGGGGAGAGGACATTTTAACAGTGACAAGGTCTGACACCCTGGGGGTTGTGGTGGCCTGGCTCTGGACTGCTGCCTGGCTGCTGGTTCTGTTCACAGCCCACACACTGCACCATTTTGCCACTTGCCACAATTCAGCTTTTAAATGGAACTTGCTTGCAATCTGCTGGGGCACCAAGACATGTTTGAAATCACAAAGCTTTCATTTTATTTTCTTCTTCTCTATAATTTATTTTTATGCAACCTAGCCTGATTTTTTTTTTTTTTTGAAAGAAAGTACCCAAGAGCAGTGGTAATAATAACAACAATAATCTCTGCCTCTCAGCAATTTGCTCTGGCTGCCACATTCCGGGTGCTGGCCTGAGGCACATGTATTTTTTATGATCTGGTTGTGGACTGCGGAAGGATGGTCTCTAAAGCCAAGGTGGGGATTGTTTGCTCATGCCAGGGGCTCTGCAGGGCCTTCCTTTTTTTTTTTTTTTTGCTGAACCTCCACTTTGTGATTTGGGCGAAGGTTTACAGAGCAAATTCACTTTCCATACAGTGGTTCACTTAACTTTGTCTTATGACATTGCCTGCAATTTCCCATAATGCAAAAGCTTTCTTCCCACTTCCTCCCCATAGTTACCTCTTCCCTGTGTCCTTCCCTCCATGCACTCCTGCCCCCTAAGCTGTCTCCCTGTGCATACATAGCCTTTCTATTCTCCCATGATTGTTCTCTCCAAGGAGTATATCTACCTAATGTAAATGTTCTGCTCATATGCCTGACTTTTGTTTGGCTGGCAGCCACACGAGTGGGTTCAATTCCAGACCTGAAGGGCAGCTAGGGGCCATGGTCTCAGGGTTTCCACCAGGCTCTATCAGACCAGCAAACCTGGTCCCTTTTTCTTTTTCTTTTTTATGATTTTGAGTTTTGCTTCACATTGTTCTCCCACTCTATCCAGGATCTCCTACATAGATTGCCCCTTTGAGTGGTTGACACTGGTAGCCGGGCACCATCCAGTTCTTCTGGTCTCATAGTCATATATGCTGAGGATTGCATGGTGTACCAGTTGCTTGAACTAATTATTTCTGTGCATCTTTGGCTTTCTTCATTCTTCTTTGCTCTGGACGAGAAGAGACCCATCGTTGCATCTAAATGGTTGCTTGCAAGCTTTTAAGATCCCAGTCACTTCTCAGGGCCTTTCTTTTATATAATCCTCCTAATAGCCCATGAGCTAGGAAAGCACCACACCTCTTTTTCAGGAGCCTCAGAAGGGTGAAGTCACTTGCTCAAGGGCACACAGCTTTCAAGTGGCAGAGGTAGGAATGGAACCCAGGCCAGCCTCATTCTAAGTGCTGCAGTCTTTTTATTCTGTCATCTTAATCCTAAACAGTGAGCGAAGACCATGTGCTCTGCGTTGGACCCACAGTGTGTGAATCTCCCTCCTTATAGTGGGGGCTGTTTGCCCTCAGGTCACCTAACCACATGCAGCCTCAGTTTCTCCCTCCCTAGAGTAGGCAGGGCAACACCCACTTCCTCAGGCTGCTCTGAGGGTTGGGGGCTCAGTGGGTCGTCTGGCACAAAGTGACTGCTTTTTCCCAACTGAGTGACCTTGAGCAAGTTCCTTAGCCTCTCCATGCCTCCCTTTCCTTCTCTGTCAATTGGAAAGATCTATGCTTGCAGTGTAGGGTGGTGGTGGCTCAGTGGTAGGATTCTTACCTTTCGTTGGGGAGACCCGGGTTCAATCCCCAGCCAATGCACTTCATGTGCAGCCACCACCCAATTGTCAGTGGAGGCTGGTACATTGCTATGACGCTGAACAGGTTTCAGTGGAGCTTCCAGACTAAGCCAGACTAGGAAGCGAGGCCTGGAGATCTGAAAACCAGCCAGTGAGAACCTATGGATCAGAACGATCCAATCAGCAGCTGAGCATGGGGTGGCACAGGATGTTCTAGTGCATGTGGCGTCTGTGGGAGTTGGGGCTGACTCGATGCCAGTGAACCCCAACACCACACCTGCCTCGTAGGGTAAAGCACCAAGCACACCATAAAACCAAAACCAAACCAAACCCACTGGCATCTAGTTGATTCCAACTCATAGCAACCCCCTTTGGGTTTCCAAGGCTAGAAATCTTTATGGAAGTAGATTGCCCCGTCTTCCTTGGTGGACTGGCTGGTGGGTGTGAAATGCCAACCTTCTGATTAGCAGTCAAATGCTTGCACCACTAGAGCTCCTTGTACATATTAGGAAAAAACCAAACTCCCTGCCATCGAGCCAATTCGGACTCTGAGTGACCCCCATAGGGTTTCTAAGGTGGTAAATCTTTATGGAAGTAGATGGCCCAGTTTTCCTTCCACAGAGTGGCTGGTGGGTTTGAACTTCCAACCTCCTGGTTAGCAGTCAAATGCTTTAGATGCTGCTCCATCAGAGCGCCTTACAGAGCTCCATAGTACAACATAATAGGTATTGAATTAATGCTTTCTCTGCTCCCCACTTAAGTGGACTTGTAGTACTCAGACATGAAGTGGATTGGTCAACACTGAGAGTGAGGCTGAAGCCCTTAGGGAGGGGCAGCTCCTGGCTCTGGACCCACACCTGGCCTGCCCTCCCTGAAGTCTGCATCGGATTGACCCACCTGTCCAGACACCAACACACCATTTGCAAATGACCCGAGTCAGTGTTCAGCTCTTTCCTCCCAGAGATGGTTTTGATCCAGGGACAGAGGGGTGGGAAGCCCTTGGCTGGCTTGTAAAGACACAGAGCTGTACCTGCCTGGCCCCTCAGGGCCTGCCTGAGACCTGCTTCCCCATTGGTGCTCATAACCAGGGGAGAGGAAGTCCCAGGTCTCAGTTCCTCCTCCCAAGGAGGCCTTCATTAGCCATGGGCTGGGTCAGCTGCAGACCAGGACTCCTGACTGCAAGAGAGCACCTCCAGCATCCGCAGAGTTCTGGACACCAAAACTTACCAAGCCCCTCCCCTTTTGCTATGTGCACAAAGGACATGGTGGCGGCATCTTCGGGCCTCCTCTAGTCTCAGGAGTGGGAAACAGCATCACCATCAACAGCCCAAGGCTATGAGGCCAGACATACTGCCACCCTCCAACCTTTTTACTAACTCTGACACCAGCCTTCCCTCCCACGGTACGGACACACGGAACTCACAGATAATACTCACAATTATGGGGGTTTATTCGGGAAGTAACAGGCTACAACTCAGGTTCAGGAATGTGCTCAGGACACAGTTCTTCAATCAGGTCACTCTTCCCCCTGCTATGCCTTCAGGCTCACCTCTCTGGCCCTTGGCCTCTTGGCCTGGCCTCTGCCCTGCTCAGGCAAGTGTTACAAAACCCTTTTAGCTCTGCTGATAGGTGCACCCCACTCTGCCAGCAAGCCTTCTGCCCAAGGGCACTCAGCTTTCTCAGTCTGTGGGCCAGAAAGCCTGCCTCTCTGTCTTATGCTTCTTGGCTCCACTGCCGCCATCTCTCAGCTGGCTGTCTCTGCCAGGGTGTCTCTGCCAAGAAGGCCCAGCACAGGGATCTCAGGTCCAAGAAAGTGCTCCACTCCAACTCCAGCTCCTCTCTCTTGATGGCAGAGGGATCCCCTCTTCTGCCTCTAGGAGGGCTCATTTTAAGCCTAGCACAATGACAAAACTAACCCATTCCAACATCAGTTTCATACACCTTATTTGCATGGTCACACCCAGTAATCTGGGAGCTCTGGTGGCATAGTGCCCAAGGCATTTGACTGCTAATCAGAAGGCTGGTGGTTCAAACCCACCAGCCACTCCTCGGAAGGAAGATTGGGCAATCTACTTCTATAGTGATACAGCCTCAGAAACCCAAGGAGGGTTCGCTATGAGTCAGATCTGACTTGATGGCAGTGAGTTTGGTTTTAGTTTTGGTTACCCAGTAATCTGTTGGGAGTCACAAAGACCATGGCTGGAAAAGCCTTACCAAGTAATTCACTGCACCACACTAGGAGATGCTACCTGCCTCCCAGGCCCATTTCAGCTGGTTCACTGGTAACATTGTGCCTCCAGGAAGCCTTGACCCTCCCAGTCTGATCCTTTGCCCCTCCCCAGAGTTTCCCCAGCTTGGGTGCCTTACACATTTTGATTATGAGCTCTCCCAGCAGCCCCACAAGGAGGGTACCATGTTATTTCCATTTTGCAGAAGCGGAAACTGAGGCTCAGTGCAAGGACAAGAGCTGTGGTTGGAGAGTGCAGAGTCCAGAGTCCCGTCCCGTCCCCTTTTGTCTGACTCCGGGTCTTTGGGCTTCCCACCGGCCTCTCTCTGCACCGTGGGAGTCTCCTGGGTGCTCTAAACTCAGCCCGATTTAATGTGGAGAGAACATTTTGGATTTTTTTTTTTCCCCTCACTAAATTACCTGCAGTCTTTGGTTGACCTTGAGACTTTGATTTAATCAGACAAACCTTGAGCAACTTTTCCTTCACTGCCCCCCCTTTTTTTTGGAAAAAAAATTGAGGTAAAACATAAAGTGATTGAAGTGCAGATATTTTAAATGTATAGTTCAATCATGTTTACATGCTTCAACATACCTGCAACCCCCCCAGATCAAGATCTAGAACATTCCCCACTCCCCCAAAAGCTCCCTTGTGCCCCTTTCAGGTAACACCATCCCCATCAGAGGTACCTATCCTGCCACCTCAGAGCCATGATCCTAACTTCTCTCTCTCTCTCTCTCTCTCCCCCCCCCCTTTTTATAGAGATTATATAATATAACTTATAGGAGCACTGGTGGCATAGTGCCTAAGGCACTTGACTGCTAACCAGAAGGCTGGCGGTTGAAACCCACCAGCCACTCCTCAGAAGGAAGGTTGGGCAATCTACTTCTGTAGTGATACTGCCTCGGAAACCCAAGGAAGGGTCGCTATGAGTCGGGTCTGACTCGATGGCACATAACAACAACAACATATATACACACACATGGCATGACCACCAACAAAACAAACAAGCAAACCCATTGCCTTTGAGTCACTTCTGACTCATGGCAATGCCATATGTTACAGAGTAAAACTTGTGCTCTGCAAGACTTTCTTGACTACTCTTTATGGAGGCAGATGGCCGGGACTTTCTTCCGTGACGTACCTGAGTGGGTTCGAATTGCCAACCTTTAGGTTAGTTGTCACACACAAAACATCTGCCACACCCAGGGGACCTTACATACACCAATTCATTCATCAATTCAACATTTGTTGTATGTATAGTTCAGTAACCCTGATTACATTCAACAGTGTTGTGCCATCATCACTAGTATCTACGCCAAATTTTCCCTCATCCTGTCTTCTCTAACCACTAGTTTTGCCTGTTCTTGAATTTCTTCTCATAAATGGAATTGATCCACATGTCAACATTGGATCTGTGGGATTCATAGGTGTTGCTGCAAGTATCAGCAGCTTGTCCTTTTTCATGGCTGTATAGTACTCCACCGCTGTGCTATGGGTATACCACCATATCATTACCCGTTCTCCTGTTGACAGATGTTTGAGTGAGTTGACTCCATCCCACTAATTTCACTTACTTCTCATTTCCCAACATTGATTCAAGGAGTGGCTTTTGGCAGGATGGTATGCAGAGGGTTTGAAGAACAATTGGCTCTCTCGAAGTTACAGGAAGGGTAAATATCTTCTTGATCTTTATCATTTGGGATTGGAAACATCAATCTGTCTCCCTCTGTGTCTTCTGTCCCAAACGAAATGGGAGAGAAAGAGAGAGAGAAACCGAATGAGCTGGAATGCAAGTTTTCTCCTCCTCCCCACAGGAGTTAAGTGGCGAATGATGGAGCCTGCCTGTAATTTAAAGTCAAATGCTCAGAGCCGACAGTAGGGCCCATAATAAATGTGTTGCCACTGTCCTTTCATTGTTCTTTCTCTGCTACTTTGAAATCTCATAAATAACCGAGAGCATGTTGGTAAGATGCCTGCCTTCCCCTGTTTGCTCTGGTGGAGCAGTTGCAGTTGCTAGGTTGAGTTCCTGGTTGCTAGGGATTTTGTGGTCCTGTGGTGGCCCAGAAAGATGACAAATCAGTGAAACATGCTTTTGCTATTAATTGAAAGGTTTCCACCGCGAATCTCTCAATGTCACGGCACGTCCCAATGTCATCCCAATTGGTCAGTGATCCTTGTGAGTTTCTCCAGTTAGAAGAGGTGGCTTGAATGGAGGTGACAGAGGCACATGGCTTGGACTGGCTGTCAGAACATCTTGTATCTGACATTCATTTGCTCGGTGACCTTGGGCAAGTGTGGTCCCCTCTCTGGACACTGCTGTTGTCAAGGCTGGTGGAGATGTGAGCAGAGAACTCCTCAGGCATGTCTACTTATTGTTGTTAGCTACCCTTGAATCAATTCAGACTCACTGTTAGTTACCAAATCAGGCTCAATTCAGATTCATGAAGACCCCATGTGTCACAGAGTAGAACTGCTCCATAGGGTTATCTTAGCTGTACTTTTTTTTTAAAAAAAAAAAAACATTTATTTTATTTTTGGTGAAAATATACAGAGCAAAACATGTGCTAATTTAACAATTTCCCCAAGTACATGTCTATGACAATGGTTACACTCTTCACTCTGTGTCAACAAGCTCACTATTTCTAATCACATTGTTTCTCTACTTTTAACTTAGACTTGCTGTTTCTCGTCTTCTCTGCTGGATTGTAGATTGACTGTGATCAGTTTGGTCTCATCTAGACATAATCTTTTAAGAGAACACAACATCCAAGGTATACATTCCCACTCAATGAGCTAGTCACGGATGCAATCTTAACAGAAGCAGATGCCTGAGCTTTTTTTCCTGGAGCCACTGGCTGGGTTCGAACCACCATCCTTTAGATTAGTAGTCAAGTGCAAACCGTTCACACCACTTAGAGACCTTCTCTGGACATTGAATTTCGCAAAACTGAAAAACCTCCCAGCTTTAATAGCCTACAGTCCATCACCCAAGTCTCTCAGCAGGCCAAGTGCAAATCACTCCCTCGTTATCTGCGGTGGATTATTGACAAAAGAATTCCCATCACCGGCTTGCTTTCTCCCTACCCAGAAGGCTTCTGGGCTGTGTCTCCTTGGCCAGATGGTGTGTGCTCAGGAGTTGCAGACTAATTTTAATATTCAATCAAATATAATTGGGATCATAAATCTGAAAGAAAAAAAAAGCAACCTACAACCCATTAACATCTGATGTGTCTTTTTCTCTTTCCTCCTGCTTAAAAATCTTTGGTAACTTTTTATTGCCTGCAGCATGGATGACAAACAGATTCCATTTCAGTTGGCAAGGCAGATCAATAGATGGTGACTGCAAAGGGTGATGTCCTGAAAGGAATCTGGATTCACTGACTTGCTTATTGATTAATGATGTCTGCCATGGGTCTAGGAACGTAGATGGGGGAGTGTTTCCTTATTTGCCAGTCATGGTTGTGTGTAGGTCCTTGGGTGGCATAAATGGTTTGTTCTCAGCTACTAAGCTAAAGATTGGTTGTTTGAATCCACCCAGCAATGCCTAGGAAGAAAGGCCTGGCAATCTGCTTCCATAAAGATTACAGCCAAGAAAACTCTATGGAGCACAGCTCTACTCTGTGGTGTGTGGGGTCGCCATGAGTTGCAATTGATCCAATGGCAGCGGGCTTGGTTTTTTGGCTTGAGGTTAAAGCCCAAGCCCTCATGTTTGAGACTCTCACAACTGGTGTCTGTCAACCTCACCTGCTTTTCCTCCTCCTTTTCTCTGTCTGTCCCACCTCCAAAAAATGTGCATCTGTGTCCACATTCAGTTGACTACCAGTTATCTCCAAAGACCCATATTTACCCATGCTGTTCTCCCTGCCTGTCAGGACCTTTATTACATTAAATTGGTCAACCTCATCTCATTAGCTTTCAAATTTCATCAAAATTTTGTCTCCTCTACCATGACATTATCTTTGACTCTCTTTTGTTAGTTGCCATCAAGTGAGCTCCTACTCACAGCAACTTTGTTTACAACAGAATGAGAGAGTGCCTAGCCCTGCGTCACCTTCATGATCATTGCTGTGTTTCAGCCCATTGTTGTGGCCATTAAATCAATACACAGCATTGAGGGTTTCCCTCATTTTTGTTGGCCCTCTGATTTACCAAATATATGTACATTTCACATGCAGACAGCCTGTTCCTCAACCTTTGAGGCAGTCATAAGATTCCATAAGACTAAGAATGAGACACATGCACCCACTGGCATCAACCGTTCCATGGATGCTACGTTCATCTGTGATTGAGCCAGACACACAAGGCACTTACAGTGTTGGCAAAGTGAAAGCCATTATTATTATTTATAGAAAGCAACCAGTAAACAGTAACAATAGATTCTCAAAGGGGAAACACCTTCCCTTCTCCAAATTATCCTTTCTTATGTCACTGGGTAGGCATGCTGTGGCTCAGGCCAGATGCTGCGTTCATGTCAGTGATGCCTCCTGGTATCATCACATAGCTGGGGGTGTTGCTACGTGGCTTCTGAGGATTCTGCTCTGCCACTGGGCCTGGCTGGCCTCTGCTGCCAGCTCCCACCATGCTACTCGGGCCCTTAGGGCTCTCTTGCTGCCACACTACCCAGGCCCTCACTGCCCAGGGTAGGGGAAGTGTGTGGCCCCTGCACTGGGTCTCTCCTGCTCTGCACAAGCATTTCTTTTGTTCTACTGGCAAGCCTCCTGCTCAGTGGTGCCCCCTGCTGTAGGAAAACCCCCAGCAGGATTCTCCAAAGCCACCCTTGCCTGGGGCACACTCAGGCCTCAGCCTGCACAGACAAGTGTTAATAGCTCATTTCGCTCTGTCCAAAGGCGCTCCAACAGAGCTCTTGTTCTGTGGCCTGGCACTGTATCCTGCCATCTTCAGTATTATAACTTTTTCCTCTGTGTCTAGGAGGTTCTCAGTGCAGGGACCCTGGGTCCTTGGTTCAAGGGACACACTCTACTGTAGACTCTTGTGAGGGCTCCCAAAACCTCTGGGGGATTGGTCCTTATATAAGCCTACTCTTTGTCAATTTCAAGGCAAAGCCCTCCCTCCAGGACCAGGAACTGACCAATTCCCTTGGTAGGCCACAGTCACTCAATTTGCATATTAATTGACCAATCCTTGCAAGAGTGTGGCCTAGCCAATCATTCTGTGGGAATTACATGACCATGGCTAGAAAGGCCATGTGGAATCGATTCATTGTACCATTTCAAACATGATGTTCTTTTCTAGCATTTTGTCTTCCCTGATGACGTTTCCAAAGTAAGTCCAAACCTCACCATCCTCACTTCTGAAGAACATTTTGGTTGTATTTCTTCTAAGACTGATTTGTTCATTCTTTTGGCAGTCCACAGTATATTCAGTATTCTTCCCAAAAACCACAGTTTGAACTCATCAGTTCTTCTTCTGTCTTCATTTTGTATTATCCAACTTACACATGCATATGAGGCAATTGAAAATACCATGGGCTTGGATCAGGTGCACCTCAGTTCTCAAAGTGACGTCTTTGCTTTTTACCACCTTCAAGAGATCTTTTGCGGCAGATTTGCCCAATGCAATACGTCGCTTGATTTCCTGACTGCTGCTCCCTTGGGTGTTAATTGTTGATCCAAGTAGAATGAAAGCATTGACAATTTTGTTGACTCTCTATTGTTATTGTTACTTCCCATTGGGTCTGCTCTGACTCATAGCAGCCTTACATGTAAATGGAAAAAAACATTGCCCAGTCCTGCACCATCCATCCTCACAATTGACACTGTATGTAAGCCACTATGTCAATCCATTTCATTGAGGGTCTCCATGTTTTCTTGCTGACCCTCCACTTTCCCAACCATAATGTCTTTCTCTAGCAATTAGTTGGCCCCAATGACATAAGCCCAAAGTAGGTGAGTTTCTCCATCCTTACTTCTAAGAAGCATTCTGGAAGCACTTCCTTTGAGACAGAATTGTTTGTTCTTCTGGCAGTCCATGGTGTCTTCAATATTCTATGATATATTTGTCAAAAAACCCCCAGAAACTCACTGCCACATTGAGTCAATTCTGACTCATAGGGACCTCCAGTGGGTTTCCGAGGCTGTAAATCTTTACGGAAATAGATTGCCCCATCTTCCTTCCACACAGCAGCTGGAGGGTTTGAAACATTGACCTGCTGGTTAGCAGCCAAATGCCTTATCCACTATACCACCAGAGCTCCTCATGATTTATCTCTAGGGTGGGGTTAATTAGAGATTCCCTCCTCTGATCCCATGTTGTTATTGTTGAGTGCCGTTGAGTCAGTTCTGACATATAACATATGATGACCCACGTGGCAGTGTAGAACCGTCCCATAAGGTTTTCTGTGCTGTCATCGTTACCAAAGCAGATTGTCAGATCCTTCTCTCATGAAGCCATTGTGTGGGTTCGAACTACCAACCTGATGGTTAGCAGCCAGGAGTTTAACCATTGTGCCACTAGGGCTCGTTCTTATGCTCCATACCTGTGTCCTACCATTTAGTCTGCTTCACCCTTGGTTGCTTTTATGTCCTTCTCCACTCCCACTCTGAGAGGCCTTAAAGTCAAGGTCTGGATTTCGTTCATCTTTGCATCCCCTGACCAGAGCCCAGCACAGAGCAGAGTGTCACAAAATCTGTACTGAACAAATGAAAAATCACACTGCATTCCACAGTCAGATCACAAGGATTTTTATAACTTTCCCAGCAGCATGTGTCAACACCCCTCAGCTGAATTGCAGGTAATTTACTGAGGTAATAAAGTGACCACACATTCCCCCGAGACTAAGTTGGCTTCAAGTTGCAGTTGGCATTTTTTTTAAACTGTGTTGGTCCCTTTTTCTTCCTCTCTCCCTTTGCTCTCAGCCTGAAGACAAGCAGCAAGCAGCAGCTGCCTTCGCCCAGCTCCAGGGTGCCATGGAGGTGCTGGACATCTCAGAGAGTGAGCAGCGAGCCATTTGGCGGGTGTTGGCAGCCGTCTACCACCTGGGTGCGGCGGGGGCCTGCAAAGGTACGTCCTTCCTGCCAGGCTCACCTGGGCTGCCAGCTGTCTCCTTTGGCAGGTGACTGACAAGGCCTTCTCTCTGTGGGCTGGGGACAGGGTCAATCTGTCATTTTCTGTGTCCCTGGGACTGTTCTTTGGGAGGCTGCTGGGTCAGGTGTGGCAAGAAGGAGACAGGGCTGGATTTTCCAAACATTCTAAGCCAGCGCTGTCCAACAGAACTTTCTGCAGTGATGGAAATGTTCTATACCCACAGGTCAGTGTGGCAGCCAGTAGCCCCATGTGAACCTTTAGAATGTGACTGCTGTGAGTGAATGATCAAAACATTTTTTAAAAAATTTGATGAAAATATGTGCTGCCAAAGGCACACTATGTCACCAGCTCCTACAGGGACAGTTCAGTGATATTGATTACATTCTTCAAGTTGGGGTGCCATTCTTACCTCCTTGTCCACATTGTTCCACGACCATTAACTTTAACTCACTGCCCCCTAAGCCTCCCATCTAACCTTTTGAGTTGCCATTGTCAGTTTGATCTTGTCTTGATCATTCTCGAAAAGAACACAGTGCTCAAAACAGACGTACCTTACTCATTAAGATAAGCTATTGTTTCGGTGCCAAGATGACTAGGTTTTGACTCAAGGTTTAAAGTTTAAAGATTATCTCAGGGCAACAGTTTTAGGGGCTCATGCAGCCTCAGTGGTTCCCTGAAGTCTGGATTCTACTGAGAATTTGAAAATCTATAAGGAATCAAATTTTTAATTTTATTTAATTTTAATTTAAATAGTCCAGGTCTAGAACATGTGAGATGAGGTTGGGTCCAAGCATTGAAGGTGATATGTTTCTGTCTAGACATCTTGGAGACACTCTGGCCACATGTGCATAAAAGGGCTTTGCTGCCTTTCTGCTCACGGCTTTTTCCTCCCCTTTATTGTCTGTCTGTTGATTCCATCTCTCGCTCCCTAACCCCTCCCTCTCCACTCACTGAAGCATTCTGATAGGATGAGGCACCTTAATTGATAGCTGCACCAAGGCTGCACTCCATGGGAAAGGGTGCATTACTAGAGGGCTCATGGTGGCCATCTTGGTCAGCTTGTCCAAGCTCCACAGGAGAGTGTCTTTCAGTAGGTATCTCCAGGTCAAGCAGAGTTCTCATTTCAGCATAGGTTTCTGAGTATGGAGACCATACTGATTCCCTTTGATCTTACCAGTAATTAAAATTCACCCTAAAGGCACAGAAATATGAGAAAACTACAAACAAAAACCCACTGCTCTTGAGTCAATTCCAACTCATAGTGACCCTATTGGGCACAGCAGAGCTTCTCTATTGGGTTTCTAAGGCTGTAATGTTTATGGGAGCAGACTGCCATATCTCTGTCCTATGGAGTGGCTGGTGGTTTTGAACTGCCAGCCTTTAGGTTAGCAGCCAAGCACTTAACTACTGCCCCACCAAGGCTCCTACCTATAAGCAAGAGCTAGGAGATCATTAGTTTCTTACCTCACTCCATCTGATCTTAGCTGAGGTCTTTGGGCAACCTTGCCCCCATTAAACCTTTCCACAAGAGCCACCCAGTCCCTGAGACAAGTCAACTTTTACTTGGTGCCCAGATCTGTGCTGGCAGATTGAAGGGTGTGAAAAGCTTTGAGGATGTGGTCCTGCCTTGTGAGTTTGTCATCTTAATTGGAGACATGATACCTCTAAACTTGAAACCATCAGCCAATATTGTAAGGTAACTGAGATTGTGGGTGTGATTGCATAGTTCAGACCAGGAAAGCTGTGAAAGTTCACAGTTGAGGCATGGCTGTCTATGGGTTAGGGTGTGTGTAAGGAAGCAACCCATTTTGCAGAATGGTAAACCAAGGCTCAGAAGGTCTAGTTGCAATGTTAAGAGTGTGGGCTTTTCCCAGCACTAAAAGCAAAGTTCAACAAAACAGAAAATAACAAATGCTGGTGAAGCTGTGGAGAGATAGGGACGCTCATACACTGCTGGGAGGACTGTAAAATGATACAACCACTGTGGAAAGCAGTATGGTGATTCCTTAAAAAGTTGGAATTAGAAATACCATTTGACCCAGCAATCCCATTACT